>NW_011348109.1:0-33403 GCF_000735185.1 Notothenia coriiceps
TTCGCCCAAAGCATTGACAGAATTGGACTTGGCCAACCGGACACTTTATTCCCAGCTCTATATTGGTAAAGTGGCAGAAAACCTGGAAGCAGCCCGTCGAAAACACCCGGTTAGTGTGTGAAATAGATTACCGTACTTTTCGGACTATAAGCCGCGCCTTTTTCCCCATTTTTCGACGCTGCGGCTTATATAACGGTGCGGCTAATCTATGGATTTTTACAGCTAACGGCCACCACCTTTAACTCTATGGGCTCTATGGCCGGTCCGCGACCCCCACCTTTAAGCGGCGGGCTCCAGCAGGAAAAGCTGGAGGCCGGAAAAGAGTGAGACAGGTAGCGCGCAAATTAAAAGTGGAACCGAGAGTGGTCCGAGAGACAGAACGAGAGCAAGACAGTTTCAGACATTACGAGAGCGAGACAGTTTGTCCCCGTACCACTGGTTGAAAACCCTGCTGTAGATCACTGCCGGTACGTGCGCTGGGAGCGCACCGTTTAAGTTTGAAAGTTGAAAAGTTTGTGTGTCTGAAACGCTATGTGATACAGTACCGTTTACACAGCACAGTACATATTCTGTAGCTACTATTGCACTAAATGCTAACACTTGAATACGTTATGCAAATATGCAACTTGTTTGTTCAAATGTTAATAAATGGGAGCTTCCTCAAACAGCCATCTCTTTCCCGACAATCCCCTGTGTGCACGAACCCTTACATATGGTAATTAAACATTAAAACACCTGCGGCTTATAGTCCAGTGCGGTTTATATATGTACATCATTCAATTTAGCTGCTGCGGCTTATATTCAGGTGCGCCTTATAGTCCGAAAATTACGGTACTGACCATTTTTTTTTTTCATGAAGGTCTATGACAGCAGTTTAATATGAAATTCATGTTTTTATATTTAACATAAAAAAGGGCTTTAAGTAGCATACTGATCAACAACTGATTTTCTTTTCCATAGGCACTTTTTAAACCTTTTCAAACAAATCAAAAGTTAAAAATAGTAATTGCCTCAAAAATACTGTCCAAAATGGCAAGTATGAACTATTGATCTTGCTGGAAATCACACATGTTTGACCATCACGTGTAGGTGTTCATTTTGACGCCTGGCAGAACTCACTGGTTGGGCTGCAGATCCTCGATGGCGATCAGCACGCCCTTCTCGTGGAGGCGGGAGGCGGTGTATTTCTGTGAGACCTGTTTACTCTTCTTGGCCTTGTTGTTGCCTGGTTTCGCCCTGATAAGAAGACAGAGAAAGACAAGTGTACAGCTTGATACCATCTCTCAGCACTTAGTGTGAATGATTCTTCGAGTATTGTTCAACGTGTTTGGAAATGGGGTTTTTCAGAATGACACTAATGAAAAATGAACCAACCATGTATTCTGGCCTTCATCCGGTGTTTACTTTGCAGAGTATACACAGAATAATTCCACTTCTGACTAACAGATGCCTCATAAAAAGGAAGGATGATCTACTCTGTTTGAGATCCTGCTCTTCAGTTCCCACAGGTTTCCTATCTAAGCAGGCAGCAGCTGAGTTGAGTTGCACTCCAGCAGTAAAACGGCACTGGATTAGAAGTCCAAAATCAAAACCAGCGGGAGTCCGAGGATTAACACTGTGACCCACAGCCTGTTACCCGTGACCCAGTTCAGATTTTTGGCACAATTCGGCAATTTGGCACGAAGCAAAATATGCTTTGAAAAAAACAAAAAGAGGATCACAGAATGCTATATTTCGTTCATTACGTATGAGGGAATAAGTCTGATAGAGGTCAGATATCTACATGTACAGTGTAGGGCTGCACAAAAAATAGTTTTTATATAGCCATCTCAATATTAAATTGCGTGACAAACGCATTGCAAAAAGCCTTAAGGGACTTTTTTTAAGAATTAGAGTAGAAAACTGCCCTTTCAAATATAACCTATATATTATTAACCAATATCGGTTCATTTGTGCATGGTTCCATTTTTTTTTTTTTTTAAATCAACAACCAATGTGTTAAGTGTTAGGGAATAATTTGCTTAGGTATTCAACCTTTGACACAGTTCATCGTTTTCTCTTTTCACTGTCTCTTTTCCAATGGCAATTGCTGCTTTAAGGAGGGGCAGCTTGGGGTCATTGTTGAAGCCAGTCTATGACAGAGCACAGCTGCCATGAGGTAGTTTACTGTTCTGGAACGTAGGTTCCCTGGCGCACATTCTTTTCTATGGACGAGAGCTTTAGTTAGATTCAGGGTCCATATTTGTTTAGTTTCGCTGATGAGGAATGTTGATTATTACACTCCGAACTAGTTAAAACCTCTCAAACTACAGAAGAGTTCTTCAGAATTGGTTTTGCAACCAACCGCTGTGTCACCTCGTGGCACAGCACATGTCTTGTCTATTCTCCGGCCGTAGCTCCATAATAAACCATCAGTGTTTGCCATCAAAGTTTGAGCTCTCTCTGTGTCTCTCTGAGTTCGTCTCCATTGTTTCAGAAGTTTCCATCACAATAAGCACCAAGCAGTTTACTGAACGTAGCATAACGGCAGAACTGTGTACACCACAATATCTGTTTTGTCCCAAGTAATATCATTGTTGCAATTTCAAACAATGTATTTGCATATTTTTCCTGATATAGAGTGGTGCAGGAATAAGTCCTGAGTTAGCATTAAAGCACCTCCGGTTTGCTCGTTTCAATTTAATTTTTGGTTTCGGGAAGATGCCTCAAATAAAGTCTGTGGTTATCCTTAAGAGATGTTAATGTTATGTTTTATGACATACCATACATCAGTAAAATACGCCACTTCTGAATGTGTGGAGAACAGTCTCCTTTGAGCCCTAAAAATGTTGACTTAATCTCATAACGCAGGACAGTGTTAATATGTGAAGACCCGCATGTTTGGCACAGAGCTTATTTTCCACTTCAATCCAATGGAAAGTAGGACCTCCACCTTGGATGTAAACACCAGCCCAACCCCAGCGGGAAATATAATCCCTGTCTTTTTGTGTAAAATAAAGATGGTAACCGTTACTGCTTCTGTCTGCAGTTCAATCATGCACACATGTGGGTTGTTTGGCCTGTCAACAGAAATCCTATATGACCCATATTTCTACGGTATATGTAAACAAGAAGCCAATAAATAATAAAATATGTTAAAGAAAGTTCTCCACTGCATTACATTTAATTTAAAGCTCAAAAAGGTCACTCACTTGCCCTTGCTGGCCAGGTTGTCCATGCAGGTCTTGATATACTGATTGTAGGAATCGATCTGGACATTGAAGAAGTTGGTCTTTGAATTGAGGGCGGTGTTGGTCTGCTGAAGCCTTACCAGCTCGGCTTTCCTGCGCTGGCGATACCGCCTCTGATTCCTGATGTCCTGTAACACACACATCACATTTATGTTAAACACTGAAGAGTTTAATTGTCTAAATCCAGGGGATGATTCGATGTTTTCTTACCTTGGCTATGTCGTTGATGAGATCCTGGTAGCGGTTCTCGGGGTGCACCTTCCCCAGCTCGGCGAGCCTCTGCAGGTTGCTCTTGATCTTGTCCTTCTTGCCCTGCAGCGTAAGGCTGTCGTCCACCACCGGCTTCACCTGCTTCATCTTTTCGGGGGTCTTGGCGTCTCTGATGGCCCTCCTCTGCATGGCGCGCTGGTACTCTGCTTCCTGTCATCCAGGGAGACAGGAGGAATTATAGCTGGTTAGTCCATGTTAAACCATGTTCCCATTGAAAAAGCACTGTATCTTTAAAGTGCAGGCAACTATTTCAACACCGTTTGCAGCTAACACATTATTTACTTAACATTAAATGAATTATGGCAAGTAGCGTCTATGATTTGGCTGATTTGCTACAGCAGCTAACAGATGTCCGTCTCTGCAGCTGCTGCCTGCCCTGCTCCTGGCAATACGAGTTATTTTCAAGCTTCCTTCACTTTATAGGCTTTAATCCAATAAACAAAACTTTAAAAAGTCCACTGACTTGAGTTCTGTAAATATGCACTCACTTGATCATCCTTAACAAATGGATGTGTGTCTCTAAAACCAAACTAAATTGGAATCACAATAAATTAATTTGGAAATAAACTGTAATGACAGTTACATTTCCAGGCAGCATCATATGAATTGTATTATATTACACTCAGTTTTCAAGTTTATTGGGGTTGAGTTGTCTCAATATTTATTATTTGCTTCATATTTGTAACAGTCATTTTAACAATGTTCTTTCCTCAGTGTCACATTTTGGATGTCTGCGAAAACTGCTTGCCATGTGTACTTCCCCAATACATAAATAAAATAAACATTATCTATTATGAGGAATTGGTGTTCTCATAGTTAAACAAATAGATTGTGAAGAAAACAAATGTTAGCAACACCTATCTGGTATTTTAGTAGTATCATTAACTATAATGATATCTAATAATAAGATAGGATTTTGGCACTTAGGTATTTTCAGTTTGTACAAATTCTGTGAGAAAAATAGGAAATAGAATAACATTTTCCTGTTTTGTGCCATAAGAAAAAGCAGTTTGTACACCTGTGAAAAAGTTACAGGCTAACCATCTTGTGGTGAAGGTCTAGAAGGTTTACATTAATTAAGGCAATTTCTTCACATTTTCATTCAAATATGATCAGTTGTCGCTTCCCTGAATGGTTTGTCTGACCTGCTCTGTGCTTGCTGACAGGTCCAGGATCTCAGTGAGAGTGTCCCCAGGCTGGAACCTGATCACATCCACGATGAGCCTCTTGGTGCTGAAAAGAAACATTTAAGAAATAATTAGATTTTCTGAAACAACCAAATACAAATCTACTCTGATAGCCATGAATGGACAGTATCTTACTTGAGCAGGAGAGTCCGGGCGTCCATCTCTGCATTGGCCTCACCAGGGAGGTCAAACTTGTTAGTGAGGGTGAGAGACACCTCCGTCTTCCCCATCAGCTCTTTGTTGGGGTCGTTGGGAGGAAGAGGATTCTCCCCTGAGAGTGGATCAGATGGAGAGAGATGTTGATTTAAGGCAAGTTAGACATTCACAGGGCATTATATGACATAACATGTATATTGTTAATGGGATAACAAAAATCTCTGTTACGAATGTATTCTTTCTGTACCTCAATCTTTTTCTATCAGAGCATTTAAGTACATTTTTCTCAAAAAGTACCCAATTTTCCCTAATACACATTTTTAGAAGCAAAAAACAAAATCATCTGTACCGCTCTTTAATGAACTTGTAGCGACATTTGCTTCACTACTGTCTACTTTTTTACTTATGTGTACTTTAATGTTGCACACTGCGATTTGCATTGTTCTTAGCCTTATGACAATAAAGACCCAATATATTCTCACCGATGAGGGACTCTACGGTGGGAACCTCCCCCAGGTCCTCCAGCAGCTCGTGGATGGGGTCATTATGCTCTGGAGCGATGGCGTCCTGATGGTCCAGCAGCAGCTAACAGGAGAGAAGAACAGGCAGTGTGTTAGCCAAACTTAAGAAGTCCAAAGCGTTCAAAAACATCTGATAATGAAGAATCCAGGCACCAATTGATGAGAATACATATAAGCAGTTGGGATAACATGAGGTGGAAGGAGGTCCAAACTCACAGTGTGAGTGTTGATGATCTCTCCGATGGAGATGTAGATGACAGGTTTGGTGACGGTCACCAAGTCAGAGTACTGATCCACATTAAACTTATCCTCCAGCGAGGGAACATCACAAGCTGCCAGGAAGAAACGCCTGCGATGAAAGAAGGAAGGATAAAGTCAGATGGTCCAAGAAACAAAAGGGACGAGGTAAAAAGGAAGGAATAGGATTTCTTGAATGGTATCTCTACAACAGCTAACAACAGACCTGAACTTCTGGTAGGAGTTGCTGAGATATTCGTTGATGGGGTTGAGGTGGGCGTTGTCTCCCAGGAACATCTTGTTGGAGGCGGCGTGCTGCAGCATCTTGGCAACGGAGCCCAGGTTTCTCCGCTGCTCAGTGGTCAGCTGGCCCCCCGCCGACACCTCGATAATGTCGAAGGCATCGGGGGCCACGATGGCTGGGTTCATGTAGCGGTAATACAAGAGGTTCCCCACAATCTGGAAAGCCGCAAATAGAATGAGTCAATTAGTTTAAATTATAACTATCAGATGTATTTGACTTCTTTTTTGTGCTTAATGAGAAAAATGTTAGGAGGAAAAAATTGTTGAACAAGCATATAAAGGCTCTTAAGATTGGAAATATTACCTAACGGATCAAATAAAAACTCAAGCAATGTTAGTTCAGTTATATTAAGTTATATTTTGCCTGTATCATTTTTGAAAGTTCCCTACATTATTTTCATCTGTGAAACAACAACATTTTTGCCTAGTGAAAATAACTACTTTTGGCAAGATCATACTTTAGGTTATTTATATGTTTTACTCTGTCAAAACAAATATTTGTTTGTTAGAATAATTATATTAGTTTTTGATGTTGTCATATCTGGAAAAAACACAAATGCTTTTTATCTCATTTGAAACATGGTGCAGTTCAGCCTAGTGTGGCCAAAACGAGTATTACAACAACAAGCTCTGTCACAGACCAAAAAGGAATTTAGAAAGAATACAATGCCAAAGATTTTTACCCCATGTTTTTAAGTAATTAACACAGGTCATAAAATAATTTAGATCAGACTTACAAAATCAATAAATACAAATGATTAACTTTGTTGCCTCTCTGGGCTCCCGTAGTAAGATACAGCCACACACAAATACTAATATATGCAGTATCACTGAATTAAATAAATCATTGGATTAGGATTATTTTCTAAACATTTTAACTTTGGCCATTCAGGGAGTGCACTTGTTGTCATTCAAAACAAGGAGCTGCAAATGACATCTTTGTTGGCATCTTTCTCTTTAATTACTATTCAGATTAATCTTGAATTGGATGAGTTGAGTTTAAGAGGTTAGGTTCTACAGAAAAAAAGGAGGAAAGGCTCTTGACCATGTCAGGACACAGCTTGTGGAGGAAGAAGAGGAAAGCCAGGAGAGTGTCAGGGCTCGCCTTAATGTCAGCAGACACCCCCGCCCCGACAGACAGGCTGCAGCTGGTCCAACAGGTGGGTAAAGCAGAGCAAGAGCAAGAAAGGGGAAAAAGGAGAGTCATGTTTAAGAAACAGTGAAGAGGGAGCCAGGCAGAAGATGGGGAAATACTTTCAACAAAGAGGCCAGAGAAGGGAAGATTTCAACACAACTACTTTCTATCTCAGTATGTTTTAAACTATCTGTGGGCTGGTTGTGTCTGAGTGGACTGGGAACATAAATATATATATATTGTGTGATTTGAGCGAACTGACCCTTACCCCTAACCCTATGACAAGTATAAACACTCAGAATAAAGAAGCGAACCTTGAGCAGCTCGTCCTCAGTGGCATCAGGGAATTTCTCATGAAGGGTGTCTTTCAGCACCTTGGAGACGAAACGCATCCCGTATCTGACAAACAAAATAACAAAGTGTGAGACAGGCAGGGAGAACAAATAATGATTACTGCTTTGAGAAAGCTGATGAGGATGCTGAGGACGCAGGGAGGAACGTACGGAATTTTATCCACCGAGACGATTATGGCCGACAGGAATTTGTCTGTGATCGTCTTCATGTTCTTGATGGACGCCTCCAGTCTTGTCCTCACCTCCTCGTGGGCCATGGCCTGCTCTGGAGTCACATCGTAAGGCAGCTTACTGTTGAGGACAGGACAGGAAGAGATGAAGACATATAGAATCTAGTGTTCATAATAACCTACTGAAGACTTATGTGCTTTACTGTGTAGTACGGTAGACATGCACAAAAACACAATTGAAAAACAAGCAAAAATAATTGCCAGTATCAAACATTTAACATCTTTTAGCAACATTGAGCCTCATTCACAAACTGCTTTTAAGAAATGTATTTGTTAAACCCTCTTTAGCATAAGATTGTGACATTCACTAATGTTTCTTATCTAAGATATGTTTTAACAGGAGCACATTTGAGAGCGGACCCGTTTTTTCCAAAATAATTGGTTATTGCATTTTCTTTAATTAAACATTTGATAATAATAATATATTCGTTAATTTAATGTTGCGACCATGTAATCACTTTTTGCCAACTCTAGCTGTAAAACAGATGAAATATCTTGCTTAGAAAAAAACAAACAATGCTTTGGAACAAGTATGAATAATGACTGTGAATGGTGCTTCATGAGAATATTAGGGGGCCTTTTTATGCAAATTCTCAGGTTCATATTTGTACATTCCATTAAATGTATATTATGTTTTAGAATAAAGCTCTACATATACTGTACCATGTGTGTCCTCCATCTGACTGTTGTTGCACAGGCAGTGGAGGACTGTAACTACATTTACTGACGCACAATTTTGAGGTATTGAAAGGGTCCCTATTATGCTAATTTCCAGGTTCATAATTGTATTTTGTACCTCTACTGGGACATGTCTCCATGCTTTAATGTTCAAAAAGCTCTTTATTTTTCTCATACTGCCTGTGCTGCAGCACCTCTTTTCACCCTCTGTCTGAAACCAGAGCCCAGTCTGCTTTGATTGGTTAACTGGCCAGCTCTGTTGTGATGTTTAACCGCTTAGATATGTCCCGCCCCTTAGCCTATCACGTACAATGTGTTGGAGGGCTAGCCAATAGAAGCGCAACTGTTACACAGTGATGTCATTATGTAACAGAAGTAAACTTGGCAGTGTGACAGGCAGGGGGGGGGAGAACTCCTTCAGGAGGGAACTTTAGGATTTTAACCTTTTCTAGACCATTTACATGCACAAAACCTATATAACACATTACAGGAAAGGGAACCCTCCAAGAAGCATAATAGGACCAATCCATATAGACAGTTATAGACCAATTAATTGTTTTCCTGTTTTTTAGCATTGATATTGCAGTATGTTTTCCATATTATGAAAAAACATGAACCCCTCCGGCTCACCTGGCCTCTCCAGTCTGCGTCTCCATCTGGTTCACCCAGCTCTTGTAGATGTCCACGGGGTCGGTCTTTATGTTTAGCGTTTTGTCATCCATGATCTCCTTGACGACGGGGGCCAGGATCTGCCGCAGAGCGTTCTGTCCCCGCGCCCCTCTATGGAAGCTCACCACCATCTTGATGACGGTCGGGTTTCCTGTGATGATCTCCTTCATCTCGTCCACCTTTGACCTGCGAAACAAAACATGATTACACAGTGCATGCATCAACCAGGCCTCGTGATCCTGTGGGTATCTGAATGTTGACTGTGTTTCAGTGTCTGCTTCTCACTTGATCTCCTCCTGCAGGGCAGTTTTGAAGAGCTTGGTCAGCAGGTACTCCTCCCTCTGGTTGGAGGCGTAGTTATACAGGGTGAAGATGACAGAGTCCATGAACTTAGTGGACTTATTCTGTGGCATCTGGAAGATCAGCTTGGCGAGATACGTGGGGTTGGTCTAAAAGGAAGGATTATCATAAGAGAGTTTAAGACCAGGATAAAAAGCTGCTGTGAGTCTGTTGTTCAGAAGAGAAAGGCTCCTTTCACATGTGCAATGCAACCTTACAAATATTTAGAAATGACCCGGAGGAGCTGTATGTGAGAACAAAAAAGTCCTTATCGTTCTGACAGGATATTAAAACAGGCTTTTCACAGTCAGCTTCCTAGTACTGAGTCTGAGTCATGTTCAATGTGTGAATAGAGACCCTTATAGACAAGAGAATACATAGAAGATAAATGGCTGCGTTGATGACTTTTCTATCGTGGTTGGCAAACATATTGAAAACGCAAACAAAAATACCTTTTCCCATTTTGGGAATTTCTTTCTTTAAAGGCTGACAATAAAACATTCAGACAATTTTAAGGAACAGTAAGAGACCTGATTGTTAAGGACAGGATTCTTTCAAAGGGGATCCTGAGTGTTATAGCAGGGGCTCCACGTTCCTTTTGTTGGATAATATTTGTATTTTGTTGTATTTTATGCACTTTACAGGAACATCATAAATAAAACATAACATTAAACTGTTACAAAGGTTGGAAATTAACTCTTGAATAAAAAATATACTGTCTCTTGAAAGATTAATATTGTTTGTTGGGCTGTTGAATGAAGCTAATTCAACAGCTACTTTCATATTTTACCAGCATTTGGCTGAAGCTAATTTCCAAGACTGCTCTTATTAAAGGGGCCCTATTCTGCTCATTTTCAGGTTCATATTTGTATTTTGTGCCTCTACTTTGACGTGTTTCCATGCTTTAATGTACTGTAACGTACCTGTAACAGATAAAAGAGGAACTGGTAGGCCTCCAGTTTGACCCTCTTCTCCTTGCTGAGGGCCTTCAGCCCCCCCCTCTGCTTGTTCATCATCATCATGTTTGACAGCTGGCCCTTGTTTTTCCTGGTCAGCTTCTTGCTGTGGGACACCACCTCCTGCAGCGTGATCTTGTTCTTCACCAGCAGGCCGATCTTGATGTCCATCAGGTTCAGGTCGTTCTCCAGCTGCTGGTTGGAGCGGATGTTGGTGACCACCTCCTCGCGGAGATGCATCAGCTCCAGCTCCTCCTGGAAGTCCTGGTCGCTGTGGTCCAGAAGGTGGACGAACTTCCTCACCACCGCCATCGGAGGATCCTCGGCGCTGACTGCGTGAGGAAGGAGATTTAGAGTCAAACCACCGCAGACACTAGAGAGCAATCCAAAGCACTATAAAAGATCTGTTGGGATGCTACTCACTCAGCGTCTTATAGTCGTCTCTGGCCTTGTTGGCTCTAATGAAAGCCTGAATCTTCACCACCTGATTGATCTGCAGTAGGAAACAGCAATCACTTGGTTGATCAATTGTCTTCATTAAGCACAGGAATGCACTTTGGGCTCAAGTGGAAATGACTTCGCTCATGGCAGAGTGTTAAATGAGCCTCCCTCTAACCCCACAGGACACAGACTAAATGTCAACAGATGTCAGGAGAAATGTATGCACAGTGATTTACAGCTTTTATTAGAGAACACTGCGATTTTACTAAAAACCCTAACAGACAATTTGTCTTGGTTCTTTGTTGTTGTGCAAAACTCAGTTATCTGTGATCTCTTTATAAAACATGCTTTCAGGCTATGAATACTCACGTGATCTTGGAAGTACTTCAGCCTATCCTTGTATTTCTTACGAGCTTGGTGCATCCGAACCATGGATTGGATCTGAAGGAGACAAAACAAATCCTTTAATCTTAACTGTATTTATACGAACAATGATAATATTCAGATTACATAAATTGCTAGGACTTGACATAAATGTTCGAAGCTTTGAATCTTCATTCATATTGTTTACATCCAAATACTTAAATCATAGATTTTTTTCAAAAATATTTATTTTTTGGAGGCATTTCTACAGTACACTTATATTATTAGCACAGTTAACTATAACAATAGACATTCAAATCTCCATTTTGAAAAAATCAAGAGAAGCTTTGAATGTGAAACAGTCACATTCAGTACATCCTGACATTGTGTTATAGTTTCACCTTCACAGCCTCATCAGTGTGGTCTTTCAGATACTGCTTACGGTCTTTGAACTTCTTCCTCTGTTTGTGGCCTTTCCAGTGAGCCTGACGGTAAAATAAATAAATACAATGAAGATCAGTTTAATAATAAGTCCTGATAGCAGACAGGAGTTAGCATTACTCAGGATAATATGTGTACCTGTATGCAGTTAACAGCTGGTTCTTGGGATTTCAGGAAGTTCAACCTCTCCTTTTGGCCATTCCTCACCAGGTAGCCACGGCAACGAGCTTGCAGCTTGGCAATCAGAGTCTCGTTGGCCAGCCACAGCTGTTTGCGATTATAGGCAGTGGTTACCCCGGAAACCACCGACTGACAAGGAGAAACAATGAGTTTAACGTGGTGCTAAAAAGCTGCGCTGTTGTGCTGCAATCTCAGCGGCCGTGACCTACCTGGATGTCCTCCTTGTTGAGCTGGGTGTTGTTCTGCAGGAAGCCCTCCGGCTCCACCCAGGTGCCCTCCTTTCTCTGTAGATTATAGTAGTAGTTGTGTCCTCCCTTCACCCAGTGCTTCATCCACTCACTGCCATTATCACCTGGACAGACAGCATTACAGAACACAAGGGGACAATATGGAGCCAGATGTTAGCAAGAAGCATCTTCCATCTATTTCCAGTTTAGAGAAGAAGTTCTTGATTATAATAATAACGATTGTAAGGGAAACTAAAACTATTTTCAAAATGAATACACTTTATTTCTATGGTCTAAGACAGAGGGGAATCTACAGCCTGTACGGAGAACTTTTTCTGTTTCACAAAACACAGCACTAAAGTAGAATTAAACTTATTTGGGTAGAAAGAAGCAGAAAAAAATCTCCAGACAATATACTTGATGACATCACAAGTTTGAGACAAACTATGAGTGTGAGTAGCTCATGTTCAACTAAGTCATGGAAAGAAAACATCTGAATTTATTTATAAGGTGATGTTCGCCTTGAATTTTGTTTTGAAATCAAAATCTGAATTATAGAAACACAGGAGGCAATGTACATTTTGTACAGCAAAGGGCACAAGTCAGATACAAAGTCAAAATACAATAGTAGAAGAGTAACTATATAAAGAGGCCATCAGACGTTGATGAAATAAATTCAAATTCATACACATCCAGGTAGAAAAATTATTTGCAGCATTATGAAGTAAGTAATCTAATAAAAGTTGCATGTCTTTCATGTCACAGTATAGGGAGCTACTACCACTTAAACGTATGGCCATTTTATTGTACATTTTAAAACCCTAATCAGGCCAATCTCTGCATCCTTTAAAACACTGGAAACCGCTTAAAAGATTAATCATTCCTCCAAAATGTAGCAAAGTTGTCGATGATCAGCACAGGGCCACAGCAACTGTCACATCAATACTTTTACCACTGAATATTCTCCTCACCTTCTGCCTTCTTCTCCTCTTTGATCTTGGAAAGGTCGTCCTGGTAGGTCTGCCCACACTCAGAGGTGACCCCGTACAGTCCGGCCCCGGGGCAGCGCAGTGCCGCCAGCGTCTGAGCCGGGTCGCCACTGTCCACCGCCTCATTCACAGCCTGGATGGACTGAGAGACTGCGGGTACAAACGCAAAAAAACATCAGTCTTTGCTGCTCTTCTTCTCACTCTGCAGACTTACAACTGAAATAGTGTACGGTTAATGAAAACAGAGTGTGCTCTTACACTGTAAGGCTTCTTGGGTGTCCTGGTTTGCCTTCAGAACAGCATCCTGGATCTCATCCAGCCACAGCACAGCAGACGGGTCTTGGGTCTCCTGGAAGGAAACCGAACAATATGTTTAGAAACAAACACACACATCATCTTTCCTGGAGTTAATCATGGTTGTATCAGAGAGCTTTTGTTTTCTCTTCCAAAGCAGGAGCCTAACACCAAAGTTGTATTGTTTGTTTTAGTTATAATATATTATTAAAAACAGCATATCAGACTTTTTTAGTACTCAAAACCCCCTCTGTAGTAGGTCCTGCTACAGTATTCTATAACCACATGTTGCATCGATTCTACTTCTCTCATATTGTGATACTTACAGACCAATTACATTTTTCCTTTGAATATTTAAAAAAGACCAGGTACATCTTCCTGCCAGTTCTTATATCCTCAGTCCTAGCGTGGATAGTAGTGGGACAAGGAAATCCTCGACTGTACCATAAAGATAAGCAGCTGTGGGTTAAATGTGCCGGATATTTAATCACAGTGTTCAAATTGCAACATCTCTTAGGGTTGCATTATATTCTGCTCTATTTCCTGCTAAGTGGGTGACGACATCCCTCGCTCTGTATAGATTTCTACATTTGTGATAGAAAAGCTGTTGCTTGTTGATTATGAGGGACTGACACATCATCGCTGTCACATTTAAGCGGTTTTAAATACGCAGAAAGCTGCAACACCTTTTAAATTTGGCCAGTAATAAAAAAAACACCACAAACAGACCTATAAAGTAATAAATGTCACTCACAGATGTTTTGTTTAAAGTTATGTCACTTGATTCCATTTGCTTAGACAACACCAAGGCCTTTATACTGAATGTAACACTATAATATTATGGACTGCAGTTCTACTTAACTACAACCAGATGGCGCACTCTGTCTCTGTATATCATGTGGAAGCTGTCTACCCCCGTAAAACAGACAACTCATTTTGTTTCAGCCCCCCCCCCCTCTCCATGTGTCCCGCCCCTCTATGCTGTGCTCCAGGGTAGATGAGAGGAGGTGTGTGCAATGCATGTATGTATGTGTGTGAAAGAGGTGGGAGTGTATGACTGATACCCCATCTTGAAGGTTTCTGATGTAAGGGGAGGGGGAGCTAACATCTGCAGCAGCAGCATGCAACACCAGGACTCATGCCGTTTTAGTAAACAGAGCCCTACCTGTTGATTACTGTTTGCATGTTTGCACTCTGCAACATAAGTGGCATGTGTGTGTGTGCGGTGATGAGGAGCTGCCCTCAGCTGGCAGGAGACAGGGTGTGGTGCCGGGTGGATGGTGGGTTGGAGGAGGACTTGGGCCTGAATTTGTGTGGTTCACACGTTCCAAGCTCATCATGGAAATAGAGGAAGTGAAAGCTGAAGAGGCTGAGTGGTTGAAAATTCAGCTTTTTTTTTTTACTTTTCTTCTGCAATTTATTTCTCCATTCCCTAGAAATTATGAGCAAGTTTTCAAAACTACCTTAGGAATATTGATTACATTTTTCTCTTTTTAATTTCTAAAACTGTTTATTGTACGTCTTTTATATAAAGGTATATAAAGATGTATTGTCAATATTAATTTATTTTAGGTATTTTTTTATTAAATTTGCTCATATTTTCTCTTTATTTTAGATTTTTTGTTCATGCCCTAAATGTACATTTTCTTTCAATTTAATTATTTACCTCATCTTTCACACTGCCACTAAAGGACACCAGAGGCAGAAATGTCGATTGCATGTATTTACTTTTAGTTTTCTCATTTTATATACTGCTCCGTATATATCCTATATATTCAATATCATCGGTTTCATAGAACATCACGTCATTATCAATGAAAAATTATTGTATACAGTATAAATGGAAATGAGCACTGGCACAATGATATAATGTATGAGTAATCTTCTAAAGGGCCAAAAACAATTTTGAAAAAATAAATAAAAATAAAGGAAACCATGAGCTCATTCATATGTCTATGGGCCTAACGCCTGAAGCATGAAAACACACATACAGAACAAAGCATGGCTACACTGAAACCCACACAGTCCCCTTTGTGTCAGTAGCAGTTACACAGCGATAACCTTCCAAAGAAGCGAACTGTAGTGGACTACATTGCGCTTGTTAGTCAGTGCAGTCTGGGCCGGACTTCCTGCTGTTTATCCAGGCACAGCCCTCAGCCCACAGTCAGCGCCGGCCCCTGCCTCACTGTCTCTGACTAACTCTGCACAGTTAATGAGGCGACATAAAGAAGCCAGCCACAAATGAAACCACAGGCGGAAAGACCGTTGTGGCTTGCTTTTTCTCTGAACTCCCCTGCCCTCGTATCACCTTGAAACACCCCCTCCTGCAGCCGGACTCTATCTCCACCATGTGGGTCTTCTCCTCAGTTAACCCCATCCCTCCTCTATAATCCTCCCCCCCCCCCCCAGCTGGGGAACATCTCTTCTCCTGCAGCGCTTTGAAACCCAACAGGAAGCTCACACTGCCCTAACTACTTCCTCTCTGTCTTTAACTAATGGCCTCAAACAGAAACATGCGCTAATCAACAACCAGAGGGAGGTGTTTGCGTGTGTGTGTGTTCGTGGTGCATGTGTTACACTGGTCAGCTTTCTGCCCTTTTATGGAAGCAAAAAACTGCTTGTTATTTCCTATGCCTCTGAAATCAGCAGGAAAATAGTCTTTTTTTACTCCCTTGTGTTTTTTGTTCTGGGTCCCGTTATGAAAGTGTGCCGAGTTCCCACATGATGTAATCCAGGGTTTGGATATAACTGATGGCTGTTGACATTTCAAACAGTGTGGGTAGCGGCCAAGTATTTTGCAGCCCAGACTTGATAAGAGATATTTTTGTAACCATATTTACACAGGATAAAAAAAGACTACTAAAATGGATTCACTGAAGATTGTTCCTTTTAAATACATTTTTTTTAAAGAAATCAAGTGAAAACTAGTGCTTGTTTAATCATATATATTATTTATTCAATTGTGTTTGTTTTAGTCCTGTGTCAAAGGTCGACCTCATTCTGTTTTTTGTTTTAAATGTATTTAAAAGTCATGGTAATTAAGACTATCTCAAATGTTTAGGTCTAGTTTTAAAAACATTTGATATTGAAGTCTTTTTTGTCATCAGATTATATTTAATAGACAATCTGCTCTAACCAAAATATCACCTTATCCAGATAAAAAAAAGTCTGATGAAAGTGTGAACGTTAATCCACTTTATACGTATTAGGGCTTTTCACCTCTTCTGCACCTTAGTGCTCTGTGCTGAAACTGAATCCACCTCTAGGCAGACAAACTTAACATGGCCGCCTTCCTGTGAAATCCTATGCAAATGTTCTGCACGTACAGAAACCACGACCATCAGCTTGCCTCACTCGAGTAAAGATAACAAGCAAATGAGGCAGCGGATGATCCGCCTTCAGGAATGACTTTTCAATATCATGTCTGGACTTACACATGCACATGGGAAATAGGGAGGGTTAATGAAAACAGAAAAGATAGGTGAAACCTCAGAGAGCTGAAGAGACGGAGAGCAGACAGACAGGAAGTGAGCGGGGGGAAGAGATGATCACACCATGACATCAGGCGTCTGGTGGTGTCATGTGGAGCTCAGAGGCTTGAGTCACATGGAGAAATCTGCTACAAGCATGGGTCTACAACCCCATTCATCTTTGACCACACATCACAATAATGCTTCTGCTGCAGACAGTGTGTGGGTATTTAAGGTCAATTGATTCAACCCATAATGGAATGTTTTGTGTTTTTAACTATTAAAGGCTTTAAGGTGGTGTGATGCACCCTGCCCTGAGCCCTTTGGCTGTATAGAGGCTAGATGCTTCTTAAAATGTTTGAAAAAGCTCAAAGTTAAGCATCAGGATATCAAAAGGTATGTTTTTTTGTCTAATTTCAATATGAAGGCTTATAGAAAAATATAGCAAATGCTTAAATAAAATTAAAAAATGATCCAAAAAGGGTTTAAAAAAAAACAGAAGCTAGGGTAAGAATTTCGGATGCAAAAGCCCAAATTCAGGGGCCATTCTAGTGACATTGTTACATCTTATTCCCTGGTCTGAATTATTTATATTGAGTATTTCAACTCGATTGAAAACAAATAGTGCATTTTAGTAAAGGAAAATGAGGCGCATTGAACATACAAATACTAATCAAAATAGTAATATTTAAAACCAGGCCGTTTGCTTATTTATTTATTGACACCTTCACTGTAGGGGGTTAATCCTGACATGCCACAACGATAGTTAGTGAATTGATTCACTGTAAGCCGAAATAAAACCTTATTAACAACTATTTGTCAACTGGAGAGCACTCTGTACTTGCCAAGGACACAGGTTTCAATAAATAAGGGTATAAATGACTATTTCATAACAGAAATCCTGATTGTAATTTAGTAGTATGAAAACAAATTGCCCTGATAACTTTCTGGGGGTGTGTGCAATATTTTGGAGACAGATATGAGTGCTTATCCAGCAAGTCACTGCATCAACTAAACCAAATATTGAATATCGCTCCATATGTTTGGCTCCTCACATGTTTCATATGCCCAGTTATACTGTATTGTTTCTTTACAGTAATCAATGGTATTAGCTGCAGTAAAACGCTTTTAAAAGTCTCCACGTAACTGTAGCCAGGCACGGTTTGCATATAATGTTTGCATAATGCTCACCTGAATTAGATACACATGAAAAAAAAAAAGCAAATAACAAAAGGGCTAACCCTAACCCAGGCTCAGACACGCTAACTAGAGTAAACATAATAATCATCCATACTTCATATTTATTTTTATCAGTTTCTCCATCTCTACATGAAAAACGTGTCAATGTTTGTGTCTTACATGAGCCTTCTCTCTTCGGGCCTCCAGCAGTTTGTCGTGGTAGTGCTGAGCCACAGACGGATCCACATCTGTGAGCTTGGCTGAGGGGTTCTGCAGCATGGACAGGGTCTTCGTGGGATCCCCCTCATCCAGGGCCTCGTTGATCAGCCCGATGGCGGCAATACCTGCAGAGGAAACAGATCAATTAAAACTCTGTGGGTCCAGCACCACAATACAAGATGAATTAGAAGATATGGACGAGAGGGAACTTTTCAAAAGTGTAGAAATGTTTTCATGGAGCTCACTAAATAAATCGTAACTGTAATCCTCTGCATTAATACTTTTTCCAATGTATTTTATACCTCCTACGGATGGGATACCATTCATAAAGTGTTACAGTTAAAATGTTTACCATCGAACCTTGGGCAGGTTACTTGTTAGCATACAAGCTATTAGCGACGACAAGGAGGGTGTGTTTTTGGAAGGGTTTGTCTGTCAGGAGGATTATGGGAAAACTATTGGCCTTATTTTCATAAAACTTGTTGTAAGAGTGAAGCATGAGCCATTCAGAAGCTGTCTAGTTTGGGAGCGAATTAGAATCATGGGGAGATACACTAACTTATTTTCAATTTCGTTAACATTGCAAGATATGGCCTTGGCAGAGGTCAGTGCTTTCTGATTGCCTTCCTAGTTATCTTTTGTAGTAACCATTTTAAAACAGTAAACATGAAGACATTTGACATATTTGGGCGTGAATGGATTCCAATGTTTGTCTTACGTTCATGCTCCTCATGCACAGTGAGGTTGACTTGGTCGATGCAGGCTTGGATATCGTTCCAGGTGAGATAGTCACAGCCCTCCTCTCTGGCTGCTGCCTTCAGACGCATCAGTTCATCCATGTACCTGAGGAACAAAGGTACAACATCATCAGCCGGCCTACGTCCCATCAAGAAACACACAAAAACCTCTGACAGCACTTATTCAGTGTGTGTGTGTGTGTGCGTGTGCGTGTGCGTGTGCGTGTGTGTGTTCACCTCTGTGCATATTCATCCTCCACATTACTGAGTCCAGTGACGACGCTGGACAGCTGTTTCCAGAGGGCGGTTCGGTCCCCAGCGTCCATCGCCTGATTCATCAGCACCACCGACGACAGCATCTCCACGGCAACCAGCAGTTCTGGGTGGGACAATGAGCCCTGCGGGAATCACGACACACATTTACCTTATCTGTCACACTGCCACTGAAGGACACCAGAGGCAGACATGTTGACGGCATCTAGACTTGTTGTTCCACAGTTCAATCAGAGGAAACATGGCCGAAATGAAACATCAGAAACACACTCTAAAACAGGTGATAAAGTAGTCAGTTATACCACCTATACACTGCTTTTAAATTAGCTGGATATGTTATGTACTGTCTGCCTTACAGAAATACATTTTAGTCAGTAGTAGTAGTAGTAGTAGTTAGTTTCAACTAATAAAAATGCTCTGCCTTCCAATAAGTAATATCCTATATAATTACATTGCTGACTCATCTGTTTATTCTTTAAGATTGCATAAATCAGTAAAAATAAAAGTATCCCATAATAGTTCCTTGATTCTCACAGAATGCCTTCATATTGCGATCAATCCAAATAACAAATATATTTGAAAAGTCAGAAATTATATATATATTTTAAAGATCTTAAAAGCTGGATTCTAACGTACTGTATTGATTTTCTGTTAATCGCCTCATTAGTTTATAAACGTATTGGGATTTATTCTAGTACAAGATGTAACATGATATATTTTTTCTATCTGAAGGTGGAATAAAATGACTCTGGAAATCTGTTACAAGGTGTTGGCTTGTTTCAATAAATTGTTAAAACAAAACCTAGGAATAGGAATTGGGGCTCACTCATGAAATGTCCAGTGGGGTAGCATTTACTAAGGCCTTGCATTTATTCAAATGTTTATTCTGAACTGTGAGTGGTTTAGTTTATGATTGTTTGATCAGCATATTATATCTACCAAGATGTGATTGAAGTACCTTATCAACAAGTTAGTAAACAGAACATGCTTTACTTCTATTATATTCAAAGTCTGCCTTTTATATTTAAATGGGAAGTGTATGTCTTTGTATGTTATGTGGAAAATATAATTAACTAATTGCTTCAGAATTGTTAAAAAAGTGTGTTGCATTTAATGTATTTTATCATTTGTAAAACTAGGCGATAAGGGTTTAGTTGATAAAGTACACTGAGATATCAACACAGTGGGCTAAATTGCCATGCCAGATCTGTAGTAGTATAAACATACCAAAGTATAAACTTTAGTATGGTACTGACAAGATCAGTAGATTTCATTCTTTAGATTAATTCATCCCTTAATTTCCCCTGAAAAGCCACATAATGGACCAGCGTATCTCCCTTTGTGTGAGTGTGTTCCTCGCTGTGTGTACCTCCGGGCTTTGCTGCTGCAGGCAGACCAGCTCTCTCTGGTAGAGGTCTGCAGCGCTGGGGTAGACTTCCGGCAGCTGAGCGTCAGGGTTCATCAGCTCCTCCACCGTCTTCTCTGGCACCCCCGCCCTGATGGCAGCGTTGATGCGCTCCACTGCCTTCAACACTATACATACATAGAAAATTAACACTTGTGCAGATAGAAAGGGGGAAAGAATAATTGTATAAGAAAGCATGTGCATACTCTTTAGGTAGCCTGCTGCAAACTCATTAGACACGTCCACGCCGGTCTGCAGCTCATCTTTAGTCAGGGCTTCTCCTGGAGATACCTAATAAGAAAGAAATTAAGTTGAGATTTATACCGAGGAGACAAAGAAGCCGCACCGTTTTCTTGAAATAAATACAGCTTGTTTTTGCACTCTGTTCCCACCTGGTCTTTGTTCTCTCTGTCACCCTGCAGCTGTTTGAGGTACCAGCCTTTGTTCTGGACCTGCAGGTTCTGGATGCCCATGGCTTTAAGTGCCTCGTATAACTTATCCTCATCGCCGCTCAGCAACGCTTGCTCGGCTGCACTCAGGGCGGTGGCCACTGCAGGAGAGAGGTTTACATTTTATTACAGCACCATGGAAACCCAAGACAAATGAACAAATCGGTGAATAAACGTGTGCGTGTGTCTTACCGTTGACCTTGTTGACGTTGCCCTGGATTTCAGCCTGGGTGAGAAGCTCGTCGTAGATATCTCTCTCTGCTTCGGCGTTCTCCATTTGCTGTGTAGCCAACAGCAAATCAAACATAACAGCATTACACATGAGCATCACTTGTCATCACATCCCCGCAGGACACGAGAGTAAAACATGTATCTCTGCGGTTATTTTGTTCTCCTTTTACCATCTTTAGGGTAATTCATTCACTCTGCCTGTTGGCACAAATTTACATTCTAAAATGTACATTTATCTTTCATTGTAAGGACATGCTGGCAAATCTGATGGAGTGTCTACCCCCACCCCAGCTCATCTTCCAGCCTCCATTCTTTACTTTTGTGGCCGTTTTCATTTCTGCTGCCCTGGTGGTTTGCGTGGATTCAACATTTTTACTCCTCTCTTCTGCTTGGGGCTACATTATCTTGGGGTTCAATTATCCTCTAATCATAAAGTGGACAATGGCTGGCCCATTTTTTATTTTACGGCCATCTGATGATCTTTCAAGGATAACGTGCCCCAGGCTAACATTCCTCTCTGGCCATCAGAAACCATCTGAATCCAGAGCACACTATCTGTGATCGCTGAAGTTTAAACCTGCGTACCCGTTTGCGGGAGTTGGCCACCTTCTCTCCCTTGGCCTGGTACAGTGTGTCGTGGTACTGGCGAGCAGCACTGGCATCCAGGTTGACCAGCATGGCGTTGGGGTTCTGCATGGCGGCCACCGTGCCCTCTGGGACGCCGTGGTCGATGGCGTCGTTGATGGCGATCACAGCAGCATGTACTGAGGATGAAGAGGAGTACGGGAGGAGCTGGCTTTAAATTACATTTGGGGGGCCATTGCAGGTATTTAAAATTAAATGGGTGGACATTTGTAAAGTGTGTTTAATCGCTCTCTTGCTCAGATATAGATACCACTCAAATTACTCTTTTAATTCAACTAATTCATTATTAGTATACACAAGGAACAGCAAGTAAACAAAAGAAGCTGAGGCAGGAGAGCAGAAAACATAGCTTATAAAGAAAATAGCCCTATGGTGAGTTACATAAATGGCACAGCAAGGGAACTGTTAGCTTAGCTTAGCATAGCATAAAGACAGCAGTTCCCAAGAGCTAGCCTAGTTCTGCGGAAAAAACAATTCCTACATGCAACTCTAAAGCTCACAAAACAATAGTCTAATAATGACAAGTTCTAGTCTTTTTTTGTGTTAATAAATTAGACACAATATAAAGTTAAAATTATTGAGCTTCAGAAGTACTAGTAAGTGGAAAATGTCCACTTTTGGAAGACAAAAGCTAGCAGAAGCTATAGCGCTGTTTCCAGTCACATGCTAGGCTAAACTGAGCAACTAGCTGTAGATTAGGATTTTAACGGACAAATCCGAGATAGTATTCAATCTTTTATTTAACTCTAATAGCAAGAAAGTGAAAAGATGCACATATCCAAAACGTTTTACTTGTCATGTGAGTTTAGATTATTCTGGATTTTGCATCATAGTAGGCCCACATACAAATGGATATAGTTTGCCATTGACTTACTTGATGCAAAGAAGAGGTGGAGAAAATTAAGTACTCATCCCCTAATCAAAGCAGGAATCAAGCCATTATCCTCGCAATTTAGGGGAAAGATTTACAAATAAAGCTGTCTTTTTTGTCTTTTATTTGACTGATAATAAATGTTACTATGTAACAAAAATAGAGTTGTAGATACATTTAATACTTGAAGACTTTTGTGGCTGAGTTTTGTGACCTCCAGAGGGTCGAGGAGATTAGTATCAGTTTTATTATGGAAGAATTAATCAACTTAACTACCGGTACATAATTTGCAGCTATGACATCCCACCCTCTCCCCATGACATCTGAGCCCCACTCACAGGCAGCTTCATCCACAGAGAGCTCATTGGCCAGGATACCGCCAATCTTGCTGAAGGCGGGCATCTGGATTCCATACTTTTCCAGCTCGCTCTTCATGTTGTTGATCTCCTCCTCTGTGGGAGAAGACAGAGCAGAAGGAACATATCAATGGAGGGAACAGACATGGTGGTGGGGGGACTGGGTTAGAGTAGTAGAGACTGTGGAGACAGACTGTTCCTGGCTCATGTGAGATAATCACATGTCTGACTCCGGCTCCGGGACAAGGAGCTACGCGGGAACACAACTGACAGGAAAAGCTCTCACAATTACTAATGACTTTCACACACTGTGGCCTGCTGGGTAAAAAAAACTCTGTGTACCAAAAACATTTTAAACGTCTTGTTAACTTTGGCAGCACGGTGACATTTGTAATGCTCTGGATTTAGGCTGACATAATTGGGTTAACAGGGACAGAATGAGGAAAACAGATGCACATTCTCGAGCTTACCAGTGAAATCCACTTTTCCATACAGATCCTGGATCTGGGGGGCCAGGCCGAGCTTGAACAAGTACAGACTGTAAGACAGAGACATGAACAATGAAACATTGTAGAATGGGTAGTAGCAGAGCTGAAACGTCACACAAAAATGGCAACAATACAGAAACTAAAACACAAAAATCAATTTCATGCAGGTTCATTTGCTCAGGGTTAAAGCAAAATTGAACATAAGACAATTTTAGTTCAATCTAATCACCACAATAAAGAGAGAAAAGTAAGAGAGGTTCATAAACAGACCACAAGATTATCAGAAGGCAACCCTGTCATTTCACAGTAAGACAACAGATGTTTCTAAATGCTGCCACTTGATTGATGTTTTTGCTGTGGATGATGGATAATTCAAACATATGGAGAGGATTATTTTGTTTGTGATTGGCTTCATAAATTCTTGCAGGTGCCTACTGAGGTAAACCATGAAAACTGTGCTGCTTATTCTCAAATTACAGGCAATAAAATGTTGCTGATTGGGACTCCCTAAAAACTTGTATGGGTGTCTTCTCGTTGATTAGTCTTTTTAGCTAGCGACAACAAAAAAAGGTTCTGAAATATTGTGAAATAAAATAAAAACTATAGGCCTATTAATATTTGAACATTTAACCTACAGAACACCTTACGCGTAATTGTACCTCACAACATATATCATTTTATCGTTTCAGACTTAACTCTCCTTACTGCTGTACTGGCTGCAACTGAAACTGGACTTCACTGCAGACTTTCAAATGACTTTTACCTGGCTGTTGCTAAATTGACAATCATACAGAGATAATATGTATCACTAAATAGTTCTAAAATGTATTTAGATGGACAAAATTATTTCTGACAACATTCCGAATCCTCAGATAAACTAATCTCATATTTTATGCATGCATTATTCAACTAAGCGTACACTGCTACATCCTGCAAACTTTAGTTTGTTTTGCAAGACAAAGGACGAAGTTGTTAGCCTCTTGTTGAAGAACAAGACGGGAAAGGGCATAGGAGGACAAGAGAAAAAAGGATAAATAGATCACAGTCAAACAGAGAATCATGTCTAGACCTGAATCTGACAAATAAAATAAAACATTGAGTAGATCTTCTCTGTTTTAAAAGGAAACTAAGGATTCTTCATATTCTAATATCACAACAAATCCCTGTTGATGGCTTCTTGATCTTTCAATGAAAACGGGTAGAGAGCATGTTTCTGTGGCAGTACTGTGGCATCTGGGTGTTACTGGTTTTTGTTAGGGCCAGTTATACAGCCACCAAAGGCATCCATTTTACCCGAGGAGGAATGCTATATTAAAACAAACCACTTCATTGCTTGTACCACTGAAGGCCTTTCTGCTGAAAAACTGCACTGTTCACCTCATAAAAACGTCACAGGCTTGATGCACGCTCACACCACTGATGTGTGCTTTCCACAGGGAATAAGCCAATGAATGAGTCATTCATTCTACAACAACATATATGTTTGTTGAGCTCATTTAGGTGTTATTTTTGTGGTTGTCTGATTGGATTGTGTCCAACTTCAGACTTCATGCTGCAC
This sequence comes from Notothenia coriiceps, assembly GCF_000735185.1. Classification (NCBI taxonomy): domain Eukaryota; kingdom Metazoa; phylum Chordata; class Actinopteri; order Perciformes; family Nototheniidae; genus Notothenia; species Notothenia coriiceps. The sequence goes on from NW_011348109.1 coordinate 25,081, forward strand.
AAGCCACATAGAGGAAGAGAAACAAAAAGTACCTGAGTGCATGTATGCAGTAGATGCAGCGTGGCATGTTCTTTCTGTCATATATGTCTGTGGTTTCTGGGTAGAAGATCTGAAACGGAGACAATACGTTTTCAGCAGGTCAACATTAGCATGTCAGCGTGTCGCAGCATGCTTGCAGGAATGATTCAAGGTAGCAGCTCTAATAAGAGGATTTCATAATGTGAATGTGTGATCACACGCCCTGGCAGTGTCTTTGTGGTGCAACTGAAATGGAAGTTTTGAAGGCAGCTACTTATATTTTCTGTTCAAGCTGCCAGCCGGTGATTCTTTGGGCTGATTCTCAATTTTATTTCACAGCAGCATAACAACAAGAATTCAGAGTTTCCACAGAGGAACATTTTTAGAAAGGACATGTACTGTAATAATAATAATAATAATGGATTACATTTTTTTATTAGAGCGCTTTAACAGGTGCTCAAAGCGCTTTACAAATACACATTACACATATTAGACATGTAAGAGTCATGACTGTGGACATTACCCACAGGAGCAAATGCGGGTAAAGTGTCTTGCCCAAGGACACAACGGCCTGACGCAGTGGCGGCCGAGGTGGGATTCGAACTGGAGTTCACCAACGCCCCTTGATCTGATGACCAACGCTCTAACCACTGCGCCAAAATCTCCCCAATAGGCGACTAATCACTATCACAGTTTAATTTGAAGGAGCATTTCAACCTTATAACTATAAAACACAGGCAGCAATCCATTTATATTGGATCAACAGTATGCTGTGGATGGTATTAAGCACAACACAAACTGTATGATCTGCAGTTGAAAACCTAAATCATGCAAAACTGAAAAAAAAAAGTGAGACCTGTAACACATACAGGCTATCATTTGCCTTGTAAAACGAATGAATACATAGAAAGCCCTCAAGGAAAACCATTTTTAAAGACAAACACACATTTCCATTAGATGTTTTACTTCATGGTACTGGAAAATGGCTGCCAGATGTACAAAAAAACAAATATTTATTTAATAAAAGTTTAACACATAATTCCATTGTAGGTACATTTGCATGTGAGAGATAGTATTGGAGAGATGAGTGTTACGCTCACCTTTGGCAGTCCCTTCTCTGACATGGCGTTGAGCCACTGGATGACATTATCTGTGTGTCTGAAATGGAGACCGGTCGCCTGTAGGAGAGAAAACAAATGTCAGAACATAACAAATATGTACAGTCCCAACTCAAAAACTCAGATCCGGCCTTATTCATATTGACAACAAGAGCTAAAAGCGGATAACCCGTTCATCCAACAGCTCCATACACGTTACAACACAAAGCAGGGAAATACATACTGACTCCACAAAGGTTTAGTGTTGAACCATAGACCACAGTCACATCTCAAACCAAAATAACGATTTTTGGCCAACAGAAGTATGACAAGGACTGCGGGTTGGACTGATACTAACCAGGTTTCAATCCAAATGTATCACTTGTTTTTACTAGATGGAAACAATTGCATATCAGTTTGATTTATGTCAAAATGTGAGGAAGGTAACATATAGCTTTCATCGTGGACATTCTTTTCCCAAAATCTGTTTCTATTGCCAATGTCACATTTTGCTTTTCTATCTCAGCCAAGCAATAAATAAATGTAGAGAAGAAGAACTGTTTCAGTGAAATAAGGATGGATTCACTGTTGTTTTTGTTTTAGCGATATATACACATTCAAAATACGTGTTTTTACCTTGTAACGCGTCTGTTCGCGGTCGTAGATCTTCTTGAGGGAGACGGTTTTCGGGGCGAAGAAGTTGCCCAGTTTTGCCAGATAGACGCCATTCCTCAGGCCCTCCTCCAGCTCTGTGGTGGGGGGCAGCTCCTCGTCGAGACACGCCTCCATCCATCTGCAAGTCATCGCATATCACAGTCAACACAAAGGGGAAGAGACATACATACTTAAATAGTCGGGGGGATGATTACTGTGTTTTTTTAAACTTATAACATTTCATTTTTTTAAGAAAGCCCAAAACAATCAAGACAGAGATTGAAAGGGGTTTTATTTCAAGAAGGTTGTCCTAAAAGTACCTATGGTTGATAGTTACCGATGGAAGATGCTTGAAAAAGTTTCACAAAAGTTCAGCGTGCAGTTAGTTCTGGCAATGTTAAAAAAAGTACGGCTGTATGAAATATACTGTTCTGATTGGGTTATTATTTAGTTACATGTGGAGCAACTTAGTAAAGATTATTATATTCATCTAAATGTATTTGTGCTCAGTTTAACTGTACCCTATTTAAGTAGTACTTCCCTTGATCAAGTACACTGATAGCCCAAATTAATCCATGCTTCCTGTTGTTCCAAAGCGAACAAGATGTGGAAAAAAGTAGCTGCGGAACTTGCTAATATCATTGTAACCTTGTTTACTTTGGTGTTACAGCCCCCTGACTTTTCCTCTAGTTTCAAAAATAGGTTAAAGTTGCAACTTGTCCAACACTTCAGTTCATGACTTTAGAAAAACATTAAAAGATAATGCTCAAAATCCTTTTAGCCTTCACCATGTTTTAAAATGAATGCTAGTAGGCTATGCTAAACTTAAACATATTAGCCTCAGCCATGCTTTGGAAATTGCCACTATAATAAATCTTCTGGATTTAAGTCAGAGTGATATCTCTTTTGCAAGGTTATCTCAATTGGTTATTTTACTTTTGAAGAGATTCAATTCAAAATGTAAAACACAGGACTACATAACAACTTATTATCTAAATCATTATTGAAATGTCAAACATAATTTTCATCGCAAGATCCCAGAGAAATGTAGTCTCAAATCGTAGCAGTCTTAATATTAAGGATTCAACCTTGAGACTAAATGGAAGAAAAACAGCACTGCTTCATTTACAACCATTATGGATTAATTATTCATATTAGAGCAGCTTATCTTCATGTTGATGCAGTGACTGATTAATCTGCAATTACAGTAAATAATGAGCCCTAAGGGAGGATCACTCGTTATTGTTTCCCAGATTAAAATGGTGTGGAGTCACTAAGTAAAACCACATTGAAAATATTAGACAAGCACAGAAATAGCTCTCACCGGTTTGGATTGCATACATACAACAACTCCTGCACATTCCCTCCTATGATTTTCATAAAAAACAACCTTCTCTTCACTTTTCTGCACCACTAACACGTGTTGCACCTGACCTGGCCTGTGGTAACCTCTCCTCCTGAGCACATAGTTCCAAGCATTCCTCTTGTGTGACATTTCTTTTCTTTTAGGTCATATTGTGGAGTCACATTCCTGCTGTGTGCCCATGTCAGCTCTGGGCCGCAGAGGAGACGCGCTGCGCTCCCACACTGGGACAGGCCTGGTGGACTAGATTCCTCCAGCTCATGTCATGGCCACCCAGCAACTACAGTGGAAGTCGGTCCAATTTAGTCCCTAAAAATAAATCTGAGATAACCATCTGTTTAGAAGTTGTACTTTTCTTCTTGAGTGGAACCACTTTTATCCAATGTGCTTCAAATATTCAAGATTTTAAAAGATAAGAGGGCATGAACTCGCCTCAGGCGGTATAAGAGCGCCTGAACTTAGAGTAGCTGCATCGTGCGGTATGGAACCAACGTACCATTAGAGGTATAACATTGTTTGAACATTATGGCTTTCACTGTAGTAGCACTGCAAAGCCAGAATTTCCGGGTGTCTTTTCCTTTAAAGATACAATCATCTCAAGGCCAAATACAGTACATTCACTGAACACCACCATTTGGAAAACAGGGCCACAGTTTACCGCAAAAAGAAACGTTTAAGGAAATGTACTTTTTTTTCTTCTTAATTACACTTTATTTACATTGCATCTTAAATTTGATTTGAACAGATCACAGATCGGATATGATTTTTTAATCCAATGAGGATCCGACGTTCTGCCGCTGTCTTCCCCACCTCAAGGCAACACATATCTTCTATCTGGTTAGGAACTGTTTATTTCGGCCTCCAAATATCAGCTCCGATTATGAAGACCTTGAGTTTATTGTCGGCTATGAGGAATTTCACAGAATGAGGGCAAACTGAAGGAAGTCAGATGAAATAGGCAAACAGTCTTTTCATCTGCCGAGCAAACACTCCCACTCTTCTGTAGCTAAGGTCTTTGTCAGGCAACAACAAGGTTAACTACTGTACATCCTGAACGAGATAAAAATATTCCTTTCCTCCTACAGACAGACACCCCTTTACATACACATATTTGTATTACTAGAGCTCACACACTTTTCAATTATTTTCAGGACATTAGGTCCTCGTACAAATATATGAAAATACACACAAGCCAACTACCCTCCAGCTGAAACAACTTCCCTCCCAGGAAGTCAGGACATGGGGTCTCCACACAGGCCCGCTATTGAGGCCGAGGTGACCGACCCGTGGCGCGAGGCCTGGGCATGCCGGCCGGGAACAGCCCCCTCCTTTCACTCCGCACTGGAGCAGTCAAAGGCTCCATAAAGACGGCTAACTAATGGCTCTTTTATCAGGGCTACACACCCTTTCTAGGCTAGCACAAACACAGACACACCCTCCACTTCACCAGCCAGCAATGAATGGGATTTTTTTTATGTCGACATCTGGATCCCAACAACGGCGGAGAAGAGCCCCAAAGATATTTTCATGTTGTGATAATGGCTTTCGGCATGTATACGATCAAGTAATAGAGCCAATTATGAAAGCATCGTCTGGAATTAATCTGAACAAATACCAGATGAGAGATATGAAGGTGCGTGAAGACTAATGCTACGTTCATGGCACGCCATGCAGGTCTGAATAACCAGTAGCCTAGTGAAACAAATTCCAATATCTCACACTAAACAAAAGAACTACGGGCCAACTGGCTTCAAACATCCAAATCAAATCGGAGTTTAAAACAGAACTAGCAAATCAAAAAAAGGAGCTATACATTGCTTCCATTTGTTTTCATTATTTTATAAAACCACTACAAATATCAAAAATGGTACATTGTAATGGTGTGACTACATGGGAACGCAGGATAAATAATGCATACCTACCAACAACAAACCTACCACGCAGTAGCTGGATATTACTCTAACCCTAACCCAGACAGCAAAGATTAAAATGTATTTTAAAATATTTGAATGAACAAAAGTTGGTCCATAGAAGGATAACTGCTCCCAGGATGAGGGTTAGTGAGTATGGATATGATTAGAGAGCCACTTCTTTATTGCAGGCAGAGAATACACGCATACCATGAATCACCACAGACATAATGGTGTTTACATGCTCCAATACCCTATCATTTTTTAATTATTGCACAGTGGTATTCAAACTATTTATGCCCAAGGGAAATTATACTGCAATTTTTCTGGTCATCGTTTAATCTGCAAAGAGTTTAAACGATCCATTAATCTATAACATTGTGTCCATCTTAGTTTATACAATTCCATGGTGACCCTAGTAACAATCTAAATCTAAAATAGCACACCAAAAAAAGGTTATACCAATCGCATTTAAACATCACCGGAAGCCAATGAGAAGAAGCTTAAATTAGTGATGTGATCTTTTCTGGGGAGGGGGAGGGGGTTCAGAGAACAGATGTTTCAAGTATGTGTGAACAATCATTTCCCCATTCATCTAATGACGGCAGCAAGGTGCGAATGAATCATGAAACAGTTATGGTTCGAAATCTGGTCAAAGATGAATAGGGGAATGAGCAAAATTAACACTTGAAATCTTCTTTTGGAAAGGGCCGATTTCAGAAGGCCTTTTGATGGATTATACTGTAAGGAAATATGATCATAATCTGCCATATAACAGCCAATTTGGCCAATGTAGGCTTAACCAACAGGCCACATACTATATGTAGCAGACAAGCTGGAGATTCATAAAACCTCCTATCTTTGATTCAATTATTGTTTTAATAACATCAATGAAGCAGCCCTCAAGTACAGGAAAACCTGGAAACATCACAAATCATTATCTTATCCCTCCAGTGTGCCGACAGGAAGGGGAAGTCCGAGCCGAGTTCAGAGGACAGTCTCATAGGAAGGGCTCTGCTACTGACCACTGTCTCTGCAGGAAGACGTGCAGGCACATCGCCAGCCGCCATGCATCCTCTGCTCTGCACTGTTTCTAAAACCTCCTCCTACAGCATGGATTTACTGGGACAACATTTTTTGGCAGCAGGGGGTCCATTAATAAAGTCTAACCCTTGAAGAAGAGAAATCTTTGGACTTCAGTTAAACACTTCCCCTTTCCAGGTTTCACTGAGTCACAGACACAGAGCTTCCTTTGCAGTTAATCTTTAATAGCAGTAAGCTTACACAAGCAAACCACAAGCCTTGTTATTGTAATGTTAAGAGGTATTGTTCTCATGTCCCTCTCTGGGAGCGGCCTGATCTTTCATCATTGTTTAGAGACGTTGGACCAGGAGTATAAAGAAACAAAGACAACCTGTGTCCAGCATCCAGCCTTCTTTAATGAAAGTAAAAGCTGTGATGTTTGATGTTATCAGATTGAGCTGAGCCCTGATACCAGGTTGATCTCAAGGCATCTAAAAATGTTAACATCAAGCAAGTATAAAATGGTTGAATAGTCAAGTATAACACGGTCATGTTAAAACAGTAGTTAACCTGGGTGTCCAAGAAAACCTGTCAAAGCTATGCTTCCTGAAAAAATGGCATGGATATGGAAAATGTCTAGTCAGCCTCTTTGTCAAATGTTCTTAAATCACATGAAAAGCACACAGTAATCGGTGTTCATGTAACTAGAACTACACACAATCCATTTATACACAGTTCAGTTTATCATCAGAGACATCCCAGGAACTAGATGCAAGATTCACTTAATATTGGGTCTTAGCCAACACATATATCCTACCCACCACTTAAACCTTGAATTAAGCCAGGGAAATCCCGGTGTACATGTAAATGTTTCCAATAACACTAGTCTCACCAGAAACACACACAACAAGATAGAATCATAAAGCCAAACACAATGCTAAGTGTAGACAACAATGTATTCGGTGTTGTCCCTGGCATTATAAATAGATATTTGTCAGAAAGGGAAAGAGAAGAACCCCCCCCCACCCCCAAGTTTCTCACTAACCACCCACCTTCCATTGTGATGATGAACTTGAGTCTAATTAAAGTGTTTTTACAATCCAGCAGGACTTCACAACCTCGAAAGTAATAGTTTCATGAGGCACAAAGGAAGTGATGCAAGAAAACGAGGAGAAGAAGGGCAAGAGGCACCACGCAAAAAAAGGATGAGTGTGAGCCAAGTTGTCCATTACATGCTTTGCTGCAACGCTGGAATCTGTGCACCATCTGACCTCGTCCTCTCACACTCAAACCCCCCGACAGCAGCTGGACAGACACAGTGCACGCTGACTCACTGTGTCAAATATACGCAGAGCGTGTTAGTGGGGGAAAAAAATGTCAACGCATATCCCAGGCTGTGACCCTGACTTCTTTCTTAATGTCGTGCGAGAGCTTATGAAACAAATACATGTGCTAATTAAAAGTAATTATCTTGATGTTGAAAGGAAGTCATTCCACCACTTTGCTGATAAATCAAATGTTTAAATCAGTATTTCCCAAACTAGGGGTCACAAGATCAACCTTTCTTTAAAAAATAATTTGTAGAATTTGAAAATGTATTTTTTTTTTTTGCTCATCTATACATTGTTCATATGAAATACTGGGAAATCTTATTCCAAAAGTCATAGACATAGTGTACACATTAATGTATTTAATGGGATCCCAGGTAAGAAAGCTTTGGAATGACTTTTTTTAATGTATTTATCAATAAACTTACTATAATAACCGCCTAGTGGTTTTGTGCCTCAGCCAACATGTAAAGGTGCAGTCGAGCATTGGATGCATACAAATGCAAATAGCCAAGCGGTTAGGGCGCATATAGTGGATGGAGCAAGTGCCCTGATAAGCAAGTCATGGTTTAATTCCAAGCTGCACTTTCAGTTTGCCGCATATCACTCACCTACTCCGTTTACACACATGGCCTATCTACAGGGTTCTTACACCTTTTCCAAAGTCAAATTCAAGCACTTTTCAAGGTGCATTTTCAAGGTGCATTTTCAAGCATCTTACAGCTGTTGTAAATTACATATTTATATACACATACTTATACTCAAAAAATTATTTAGCTACTTCACATTAAATCAGATGTTCTTTATGCTATAAACAACCAAGGACTGTTGATCTCTGGGTGAGTGCTGCTTCCTACCTTCACTGGACTAACAACGGCTTATCCCAAACTGTACTGCTTTTTCCTTGCGTTATTCGCCGCCTCCCTACCC
>NW_011348110.1:0-25569 GCF_000735185.1 Notothenia coriiceps
TGTCAGGAACCTTGTGGGTACGTACAGCAGGGATTAGCTCATATATCTTAAAAACAAAGCCCAAGAAAGTCTAATTTTTTACCGCTGATTGCTGATACAGAATCCAGGTTTTCCACTGCCTCAATCATGAAGGAACTGGGGGAAGGACACTGCTTGTGGATGGGTTCTACGCCGCTGAAAAAGTTCGCCAGCAGTCTCCTGAAAACTTTGAGCTGCTTACCAAAGTGCCTATCAGACACGAGTACATTGAAAAGTCTGAAAACCACCGCAACCACATGACAGGCATCGGCCCTGTACTCAACGTCTATCCTTGGAACGATCAAATGTACCTGATTCGGTATGTTGGTGCTAAAGTATAACCACATTTTACTCATGTTTGTGCAGAAGTGGATCAATTCCTTAATACTAGACAAACTTTAAAGAAACCTCTGTAGTCATTTGTATTGTTATTTTTCTACTGTGTTCTTTCAGGAAATATTAAATTGTTGTCTCCTTTCTCCAACAGATACAACAACTATGACCGATCAGTGATAAACATAGTGCCCCACGACCTTGTTCGACGATGGTACGTGGCACATCGAGAGCTGACAAATGAACTGAGGAGACCAGAGAATGAGCTGTGGGTGAAACTGACTCCGGGAAAAGTAAGAACGCTGTTGGTTTGCAATTTGGTCATAAACAACTAAACTTGCTGTTTCTTGATATTTTCTTATGCCTTGTGTGCTTTCTCAAGTTTGATGATCTTGCCGTATTTCATGTAATTGCTTTTTATTAGCAATATAATCTAAGGATTCTTTGACTCTCTTTTCTTCGTTAGGTGATTTTCATTGACAACTGGCGGGTCCTGCATGGGAGGGACTCTTTCACCGGCCTGAGGCAGCTGTGCGGATGCTACCTGACCAGAGATGATGTCCTGAGTTCTGCACGCGTCTTCGGTCTGCAGGCCTGATCCTTGACATCAAGACCTCTTCACCGCTGTGCCTTATCAGTTAGCCTATACAAGTTAGAGTAAAGATGATCCAGGTCCTTTCTGAGAGAGAGAGATGGAGAAACGCGATTCAAGCCGAATCATCAAGTCAGTTGCTACAAAGTTGACCTCAACCCAACTTTGTAACAACCTTCAGGATAGGCGATTAATTTACCTAATTTACCTGGCTATCAATTGCCTGTTTTGATGGTTGGTACTCCAAGGTGAATGTATGTTTTATTGTTTAATACAACTTAACTGATTTCTGATTAGTCTACCCTCTATCAATTAAGGTATTACAACTATAGGTTGAGGTAGTTTTTACATTTCCACTGAGAGCCTTCTGAATCCAGTCACAGTCCTGCTGCATGTTTTAGGCAGTACTCACCCTTGTTTGTTATTTTTGCAATAAATGTTTGATTGTTGTTGTGTTTTTGAATGTCTCCTGAATCACACTTGAAACTGTATATGTATATGCTACCGCGGCCCGCCCATTGATAATCCCATCAGTTTTAATAGGCTTTCCTACACATTACACATGCAAAGAAAGCATACAAGCACACAGTAATTACTGTCAATTTACCATCAACACAAAGCTGCTAAATATTAAAAAATGTAATTGTTTTTCACTCACCAATGACTTCACTTCTTTACAATGAATGTAGGAGTTAGATTGTAAAATGAAGTCTATTTTGCCCCGACTGTACCTTTGCCGCAGTTCTAGGCCTTCTCACTGGGTGATGGGCCTGGAATCAGCACTTATGATTAGATAAGTTACAACATATCAGCACCAAACAATAGCAATAGCTAAGGGAATATCAGTTGTTTTATGTACTTTTGACTTGATGGCACAAGATGAGAAGTTAAGCATCACCAGAGCTACAAGTCATCCTCTGGACCATGAGAATATCATGGCAATCCTTCCAGGAGTTGTGGATAAATTCTAGTCTGGAGCAAAATAACATCATGAGTAACAAGTTACAAAGCCAGAAAGCTGCATCCAAATTTCAATTATAGGGTTATTCTATTTTACAGAAATTAGGAGTGTTCCTACAGCGTTGCGAGTTGTCTTATTTGAACATGAGTTTTAGAACTGTCAAAACAAATTCATTAATAAATATCTTTCAATTAGCAAACTTAAAGTTATCTCCAAATTATGAGAACATTGACGGCCAGTATTTTAGTTAGTTTTTATTTATTATTTGAGACCTATGTCATATGAAGTTTTCCTCTTAATTCAATTTTTCCACCTCTGTAAAACAAATCAAAAGTCTTGGAGCCAGACTGCTACTTGTTACAAGAGCCATAAGTGGGTAACGCTGCTCGACTTCACACATCTTTCTTGGTAGGGTGATGATGTGTTGGGTTAGTGTGAAACTGTCACTGAATTCATCTGAATAAAGCGGAGCAAGTTGGCTCCATAAATAACACAAGCAGCTCAGTTAAAGGGAACATATTGAAGGTCTCTGTGCTTCCTTTGTACTTGCCAAATGATTTTAGAGCTTTGAACACTAGCTTCAAATTGACAGAGGGGTAGCCATGTTGATATGAATTCAAGGTATTTGGTTGAAAGAGCAGTATTAGCTTATATTAATGAGGAAATTCCTTCACAAACTGTTTGCTAGGAAAGACAAACTTTTTCTCACATCCAGTTTTCTTCATGGATAAAATAATTGCACCATTATTATATGAATACTGTATATATAAGTAGACATGTTGTCATGCAAGCAATTACCTGTCAGAGTTTGAGTCCTTTGTGGAAGCCATCTTTTGTAACAGGAAGCAGGCCTCAACAGCAGTAGTTTAGTTAAGAAAATGTTTCATATTTGTGGTTCACTTGTCAATTCTTACTAGAGTAATGTCTCCTGATAGGCCAGTTTGAACTGAAAAGGTTCAATATCTGATATCTGGGTGCAGCAGTTTGAATAATTTTTTTTCTTTATATTTTGAAGGCTGTAAGTGAAAGCTCTGCCTATATTTCCAACACGCCACCCTGCCAGCAAGATTCTTCCATGTGTCTGTAGTACAAAATGCATACAATTGATCTGCAGATGTAAACAGAGAGAGAGGGACTCATTGATTTCGCGCATTTACTTTTCCAGCTGGATTAAAGTATTCCCCAGTGAACTTGTTGATATATGTATTGACAGTATATATCCGTATATTGATCCCCCCCCCCCCTATCAGGCAAACTATAAATCACTTGAAAATAAGGTTCTCTGTTAACCTTCACCTTGAAGGACTGTATATAGAGCATATGATGTTTTGTTACCAGGTCACAAAGAGCTCTAGATGCTTCTCCCTGTGTGAGCAGCTAAACATATTTTAGACCCCTGTGAGAATGCAGTGCTAAAGGGCAGCCCCTGTAGCTACATGGATTAAGTTATATTTCAGTCACCTGACCCCTCACCATGGAGGGATTACTGAACAGGCCTACATTTAACACAAAGAAACATACAAAAACTACAGAGACACAAAACAAATAAATAAATAACTACGAAATGTGGCAAAACAACAGTAAAATACACTGATTAACTGCAAAGAGACATGACATCACCACAAGGTGACATACAACAACAAAAGAGAGGATTAACATCTATAAATTCAGGTTAATGTGTGTCTGACCCTGTTGCTTATTGTATCATAATCCACCCATTTCCCTCAGAATAGGGTGGATTATGAAACACGAGACAAATCATGGACATCCAAGGACTCTTAATCTGACTGAGCGCTAACATTATGAGTCTCAGTGTAAATTTGCTGCCACCTAGATGAACCTTTTATTGATGATTATCATCATTGTCACACTTGATGAGCTAGATGACTCGTTGACTCAGAAAACGCAATATTTTATTGAACCAGAATTTCTGAACGTTAATACATAAACTTGTCATACATCATCACAGCTGCATTTGTCTGTATTACATTTATGCTTAATCAAATTAATTTGTCATATCCATTCACTGTAAAGACAAAAAATCCTATAATAAGACTTTTATCATTTGAAATATTTGAATCTTGGACTATTATCCTATTTATTTTTAAAATACTCATACTGATAATTTGCATGATGCAAATTCTACCGTCAAGTTGATTTACTTTAATTTTCTATTTTACACAATAAATTCAAGTTTCAGGGAGGATGTGGCTCAGTGGATAGTGTGATTTACTTCGAATCAGGGGATAGCAAGTTCAAGTCCCACTACAGTCAGCATGTCGTTGTGTCCCTGGGCAAGACACTTCACCCCAAATTGCTCCTGTGGGGATTGCCCACAGTACTCAATGTACTGTATGTAAGTCGCTAAGTAAAGCATCTAACAAATGTCATGTAATGTAAAAAAGTTCTATTTATAAAGTATATTGTATATCCAATGCAGGGCTCATCAACATGGTTTCAAGGACATTAGGTTAAATGGTCAACAAACATTGTTTCTATACAATCAAGCCAATTTAAAGTAAAAAATATATTAAAAAAGCTGTAAAATTGTTGGTTTGCAATTTAACTTTTTGATTAAGAAAACATGTAACAAAATTCTAATTCATACACGACAGTGAGCATGGACATAATGATGATTAAATGTGAGAATGACGTGTGCTGAGGGCTGGACATCCTGTTGTTCAGTGTAGTGACGTATTTGCAGGAGCTTTTTCTCCAGCTCTTTTTTTAGGCCTTGGGCCCATCTCCCTCAGCATGGAGGTTGCTGGGTGTAGTTGCCATGGTAACGCTATCTGAGGCTTCTGGGGCCTGAGTAGAGCTCCTCCTCGTGGGCAGAGAGAGAGTTGATGTTACACACTTGAATCAGGAATGACATGATGAAATGCAACAACATCAAGAGGTTAGAATCTCACATCATCTCGTTGCCCTCTGAGACTTTGATCGCTTTGTATTTGTGTTTCTTCAATGTGTGAGCGATGAACCACACAACCAGGACGATAAGGACACACCCGAGCAACGCACCAATCACTGCGCCGGCAATCACTCCATCTCCCACATCTGTACAATGAAGGGGAATAAGGCCTTTTTTAATACTGGTGTTGATGTGCATATTGTACGGAAGCCCTGAGAGGCAAATTATTTAAAAACATGTGGTAATCTCCCTTAATCCAATCTATAAAGTTTCCTCTCATTTCAATTACTTAAAACATTTTGCCAATATGACTTTTCATTTTTCTTTTACGTGAAACAAACTGGTGACGGTACAAACGTTTTACTCAATAAATTTTTTCTTTTGTTTCATGAGGATTGTTTGTTTTGTAACTCTCATGTTGGCCTTGGACTAAAAGCATTCCTTTTTTTTCGGGTCAGTTAGAATTTTTCAATGCGAGAGTACAAATAAGAGTGACCAAAAAAAAGGTAACATTGTTAATTTTCTGGCAAAACTTTAGTTTTCTTTCAATTTGCAAAAATGTTTCACGGATAAATAAACAACAGAAAATTATCTAAATATTGTCAAAAAAATTAATTAAATAAATAAATAAACATACCATCATGATTTAACTCTAAGGTGCAAGTTGAAAATCCCTCTCCATTTGTAGCAGTGCACTGGTATTCCCCAAACTCAAACTGGGATATGTTTCTGATTTCCAGAATTCCAGTTTCGGTGGCTGAAGAGACAAGTGCACACATGTTTATAACAAAGCAACAGGTATATTACAGGCAAACACACATGCAGTACTGACTTATTCCCATCACAGGCCTCCTTGTCCTGGCCTGGTCCAGTCTGATCCAGGTGTAGGTCGGGGGGGGGCTGCCGCGCTCGCTGTGGCAGGTCAGAGTGACCAGGTGTCCCGACTCCACGTCCCCGTGGATGGAGCAATAAGGAGTCGAGGGAGTCTCTGAGAGCACAGAGGACACATCAAATGACATTTAGAACGACTGGTGTAATCCTTAATCATTCATTTTACTTAAAAAATGTATCATATTTTAAGTCTTAAAAGTACCCAGTAACAATATGTTAAATAAATGGAAGTAGATTTCCACTATAGAAAAAATAGGTTGAAATATGATATAGTTAAGTAAAGTATGTTACACTGAAAAAACTGAAACGTTGACTTTAATTAAATGTATTATGTCAACAAATTTCACACAACTGTATTAGGTTTGTTGAAAGCAATAATATTAAGTTGAACCTAGTATTTTTTATTGAAACTTAATAGTATTGCTTTCATCTATCTAATACAGTTATGTGGAATCTGTTGACATAATACATTTAATTCAAATCAATGTTTCAGTTTTTCAGATCAGTTTAGAAAGAATATAGAAAGAGTTCATACTTTTCACTTCTGCTTTAAGGTTTTCATATGATAATCAGGAAGGGAGGGGCATTAAAGTGAGTGGGCATCCTCCTCCATTTGAGCATCAAACACTTCATTTCTGTTGACTTTATATGCACCATTTAGGGTGTAAATGTCTTGATTTATTTAAAGGAAAGCACACATCTCTGGGTGCCAGGTGATAATTATAAATGTGATAATGTATGCCATTTAAATGTTTTGGGCTGGAATGTGTATCACCAGCAACATATAATTATGGCCTTTATATTGATTACAATCTGAGAAATGATGTTAAGCCATTTGATTGATCAAATATGATCAATATGCCTGTTAATTCTGACTGCTCATTTTTATTACTGTTCATTTGTATAGTATCACAGCCATTCTTTCAGAAAGCAAAGACATGTTGTGCACTTCCTGGTTGAGAGTACTGTATGTATAAATATGTGTTTTGATTTTGTTAAAAATGACAAATCCTTTTTGTGGGTCTTTGAATCGACATCAGGCCGGAAGTGTGTTGGGTGTGGCCTTACAACTGTCACCTCCTGAGACTGTATATTTCCCAACACCTACCTAATAATCACAAAGGTGTTCTCTATATGTTGCTGAAAATCTTGAACAGGAAATAACTTCATTATTGAAATGTATTCTGTTTTCACAACAAGGGTAAAGCTTCCCCCCTTTTTTGTTATTCATGATCCACTCCCTCTCCTTAACATATTACCATAATTCTATGTAACAGTAAGAGATGATGAAAATCTTTCATCCCGTGATAATCAGCACGAGAACAGCCATACATATTCATACAGCATGAATCACATTCAGTATGCAGACACTGTCCTGCTAACATTTTCATAAAGGTTATGAAATACAAGACGTGTGTTTAGCATGCAGCAGATGCTGATATATACTCTGTATGCAGTACAAGGATGCAGTCACAGTCCTCCTCTAATTTCACACTGACAATGAGGAGACTGCTGCAGTAACCATGGCAACTAGTGAGGATACTGAGGCCTGCGAGGTTGTCCCTGGTAACTCGCTGAATGAGAAGATTCAAACTGAATGTGATTCCCTAATCTCGCTTTTCAGGGTCGCTGTTTTAATAGATTTGTTATTGTAACAACACTGAACATAGATACAGTCATCTCTGCACTGACATATTTATTGTAACTGTTTGCTCATCTCCATAGTTGTGTTACATAAAACCTTCTTAACTTTATAACTGATAGTGCGTTACAATGTGACTGTAGGTGACTTCATGTGGTCATTGTTTAATTTATAATGCATTACAACTGTGATTATAACAAATATATAATTGATTAAATAATCAATGGAACAATAGAAAATAATACACTATGATCATTGCAAAACGTTTTCAGCAAATGACCATCAAAAAACATAATGATACCCGAACTTTAAAACTAAGTAATGTTGATAGTGAGTAATGGTTACGGTCCAAATAGATTAAAGGGGCCTTATTCTGCTCATTTCCAGGTTCATATCAGTATGTAGTGTCTCTACTGTGACATATCTCCATGCTTTAATGTTCAAAAAGCTCTTTATTTTTCTCATACTGCCTGTGCTGCAGCACCTCTTTTCACCCTCTGTCTGAAACCAGAGCCTAGCTTGCTCTGAGCTGGCCTGCTCTGTTGTGATTGGTCAATGTCAATGCATGTTGAAAAATATTTTCAAATGAAAGCAAAAGACTAAGTCTCTGACACATTACTAATTTACTTTCACATGAATAATGTGAGAAAGACAAATAAGGATTAAGACATTCAAACATTCAACTTAAAACTAAAACAACAAAAAAACCTTTGTCCATGTTATTTTTCAAATCTCTAAGAGGCCGATAATGTGCTTTGGCTCTCCTTTTTCAGGCAGCCACACCCTTATGAGCAGCAGAACAATGGCTGATCACCGGGACAAGGTTTTCTTGTATTTATCTACCAGTAATAACGGTTTCTGACAGCAACAGCAGATCATCCTGTCAGACCGAACACATGTCCAGGTGTGAGCGCTGGTGTAAAAGCACCTTCAGAGAAACGAAGAACGACTTTTTGCTTTGCTCACTAACGTTCAGCCGATACCGCTGAGGGGTGTGGCGCGGCAATCCCCTTCACACTGTACACTCTCACAGTGTTATTTTACCAGATAAGAACTTTTATTCTGTATTCTCTATTATTAGTAATATGTACTTTCTTACTCATTTAATGGGTTTGGCCTTTTTTTCTTCTGCCCAGTAGGGTATGTTACTAAATGTATATTTACTATTCTACTAAAATACACATTTGAGGTACTTTTTCAATTTCCTGCTACTTTACACTTTTACTTCAAAATAATTCTGAAGCAAATAATATTCTTTTTACTCAACTTTATTTTTTTGATCGCTTCAGTTACTTTGCAGTACCAGATTGTCAATACAAACATTGATGTATTATTATAGGTCAAGCTGCATCAATAATCATAATACACGGTATATATGATACTTAAATCGGCCATTCTGCATTATAAGTACACGTTTTCTATACTGCAGTATACTTTAAGTTAAGTAAAAGGTATACTACAAACAATGAATACTGATTACTTCCTCCTTTGCTTCTTCTTCAGGTAAGAACCATTGGTTGAATAAACCACTTTTCAAATAACTTATTCATTTCCATTGAATGTCTAATGTTTAAAGCTCCACAACAGCAAGCTTTTCTATTTACAAATTGGGTTAAAAACCTTTTTTCACCCTCTTCAGTTCTCAAAACTTACCGAAAACAAGCACAAAGATATCGGCCTCAGATATTCCCTCCAAATCAGGAAGGTTGTGAACCTGACAGCTGTACACGCCGGTGTCTGATGGTTGTATGTTCCTTATTATGATGGAGGCATTATTGGTCGTGGCGGGAGAGGAGGGAGGCTGAACCCGGCCCTCATAAGATGATGTAATTTCTACGGCTCCAGATAGATAGTAATACACCTGAAAACACACAGCAACACATTAGACACAATAAAGACTCAACTGTTTCTGTCAATCCTCTTTGTAAAACTGGCTTGCCCAAGAGGTCCAGATGTTCAGAGTAAGATACACTGTAGATCATTGGTCGCCAACCAGTCGATCGCGATCGACCGGTTGATCGCGAGTGTGATGCGGGTAGATCGCGGACCGTTAAAAAAAAAAGTAACAAAAGAAAGAAAAATTAAATTAAAATAATAATGTTTGAAAAATACGTTTTTAGATGTAAACCTATCATCCACAGGTGCCACTTGATTGACGTATATTTGAGACACCTCAGTAATATAATACATTAACCGTGCTTTACGTGAACCTCATCATGACACAAGAGAGGACGATATGACTGCAATTTCCCGTGTTCAGTGAACGCAACAGAGGCAAGACACCAGACCAATCAGAGAGTTGCATGGAAATAAACGTGTGCTTGTGTCATTCAAGCTCGGCTCTGTGTGCGTGTGGCGATAGCGCATTTAGTGTGATAGAGAGAGACGGAGAGGAGAGAGGGAGAGAGAGAGGGAGGGAGAGAGGAAGAGAGGGAGAGAGAGGGACCGGTGCTAGCGGGGACCGTGATGTTAGCATCTGGTTAGCTAGCTGCACTAACGGACATAAGGAGCTGTTTCCACAACAAGCTGGAGGAGAGTCCTCCCTTGTCAGACTGAGGTGTTCAGGTGAGCTAAAGGACTCTCAAAGTGTTTAGAACGGTTTTGTCACAAATTATTCAAAAGATTATTTCCACGGCACACCTTCATATGATCATTATAGTTATACAAACAATAAGAGAATAAATGAAAAACAGGTATGAAATACTAGATGGCAGTAAAACAAGAATACAGTTTAAAAAGGGGAGTGATTTGTAAAATATCCATAAAGAAGAAGCCAACCTCCTATCCATCCCCACCCACAATTTATTTATTATATTTTATCTCGTTGTAATAGAGTGTTCGTTTTTTTGGAGGAATTTTGTTGTCAGTCACATGTCAGGTGACAGTTTCTGGGTCTAGGAGTTTCCGTATTTGAGGTTTAGACAAAAAGATTCAAAAGCTCCCTTGTGTTGTAGACAAACGTAACCAGCCCGCCCCCGAGGAGGTAGAGGGTCGACGGCACAACGAGGGTCGACCTTTTTGCCTTTACCCCACCAACAAAAAGTCCACCAAATTTTACGCAGCCATAACGGACGGAAAAATTTTTTTAAATTGAGATGGTTGGATGGACTAATCGGTAGGAGATGGTAAACCAACTGTACAGATACTGTGGTGTTTGTTGGAGATCTAGCAGTGACCCAATCTGCTTTCGGTAAGTGCGAAAGGAGCTGTTTCAGACCATACGATTTTTTAGTGACTGACTGTCTTTAGTAGAGAAAAACCAGTTGAAACTTTTCCATTGGTATAGGTATAAAAACTGGTATAAAAATTTACAGTTCGTGACTGACTTGATTAACTATTGAACTACGTGTTTTTTCAAATTGTTTGATTGATGTTATATTGATAAAATGTCTCAAAGGTCTCTACAATAAGGCTATGTTATAGCCATTTATTTATCTAAGTACCATATAAAATGATGTAGGAATATATGTAATTAATGTGTGATATGACGGTAATACTCAATCTCACTTTCTCACTATTATTAAATATATCGTCGGAAGTACGTACGCGTATGTCGGGTTTCAACGTGTGTCTACTCGTCAATCCGGTTGTGTCCTATATCTGTTAAACGACAATCCGGTCATACCTAAAGTGACAATCCGGTTAAGTCGGTAATTGTCATTCTACTTCGTTGCAAAAAAAAAATAATACTTTTTGTGAATTTAATGACAAAATATTAGATTATAGTTATAACTATGGAAAAAAAAAAATTTACAGATACACACAGGGTAAACTACTTTTTTTACGTTTGTTTATTAAAAAGGTAGGGCAAAAAAAAGAACAGACCGTTAATTTCGCCAATTCGAGTAGGGTGAAACTCGTTATGTAGTAAAACAAAAAAGGAGAGGAGTGTTCGGCCTCACGGACGGTAAAGGACTACCCTTTCGGTATAGAGGTCAGGAAAGGTCGACTCGGACCCTGAGCGACCCTGCGTCTCCCTTAGCTTCTAACAATTGAAAAATGTTCTGAGTGAGGTTGTGTAACTTCTTCCTTTCCACTATGATGACGGGGACTTTAAAAGATTTGCAAAACAAGAACTTAAAATGGGGGGCTAATGCTGTCCGTGAGTTACTGTCGAAGAACGTACATGGGAAAAATAAGTACAAATGATACAGCAGTCAAAATTTGTGTTGAAACGTAGTATAACCAACCGCTACTTTGTTTACTATATGATTTCGTCCTGACCGATTACTCCAAAAGAATTAAGGTTTTATAGTGTATTTTTTTTGTTAAATTTTTGTTGATCGGTATAAATAACTGTAACGAATCCACTTATATACGTGGAAAGAAACATAAGTAAAGTTGAACAAAAATCTCCTTCTTTTCTCGAAGCACCAACTTCTGCTCCCCCTGGGGAACACTTCTATTGTCTCTCACTTACTTTTCTCTGGAGTTCTCTCTGTCTCAGATGTCCACTTCGCCGCGTTTTCTACTTCTCCTCTACTTCCTTTTTGGGTTCTAGTGACAACCACGAAGGAAGTTACCGCGTCCGTGTGCAGGGGTTAGTGGAGTTGTCTCTTCTCTACAAATTTTAGAATTTAACTCAACTGGTTAATAACGTCGCAACGCGATACTCCATGTGTGTGCCATACGAAAGGCATCACTTACGTACGGAGGTTGAGGTAATGGAAAGGCTGTTCCGTGGAGCCGAGTATAGGTCTCAAGGACTCATCTAGTTATTGTGTCCGACAATACTTCATCGTCCCTCAAATCGGCGAGTATTCTCAGTATCTTAGCTACCAAAAGACAATTCCCAATACTGTCGAGAAAACTAACGTGAAATAAACTGTTCCAAAAAGTAAACAAAAGTAAACAAAGTTCTACTCTTATGTCAGTTTGAAAGTTCACTGTATGACAAGATCAGTTTTACAAAACCTTTGTTTACCACTTTCAACCTCTTGGTAATATCAAAACTGCGACATAAACACAGTTAACAAATTAATTACCTTATTTTTTGGGTCAGTGGTCAACACGGTTCATTGAAATTGAGAAGGAACTTAGCCGTAGTACTGAATAAAATGCGAGGAACCATGAATCTTAATTGTGAAACCTTTGCTTAAAATGAAAATAGGAGTAGACACAGGTAAGTCCATCCGACATAAGAATTCTCGGTGTAGAAAGTCGATGGTATGAGTGCGTCTCATGTCTCATGTCAAGGAACACCTGGCCTCACAAAGAGCCAGTAAACGACTTTATGACTAACTTCAAGTCAACACAGAAGACCGAGTTTCCGTCAGCTTAAGCCCCCTCCTGTAGGGACCTAGGAGAAGAAGAGGTTAGCCCAGGTCGTCGTCTAAAGGGGTCAGTTGTAGACCGAGGATTATTGGTATTGTCTCCAAAACCTTGTGAAACCACTTTTATTTACAGAATATTGTTCACCTTGTTACTGTAGTTCGATTATCAAACACAATAAAAACGTCAATTTTATTGTGTTTGACTTATTGTACGGGTCTTTTACCAGTACGGTTCTATCCCTTCTTTCGTTAGAAAACTGTTACATACAATGTGTTTATTGTACATTCATTAATGAATAGCACCCTAACGGGGTGTCATGACTTCATACATTTCAGCGAAACTCTATTTTCGCAGGGATTGTTGCACTGTACATATACATTGATGACTTTGCTCTAGTTATTGAGACCCGAGGAGGCCGACTAGTTACAAACAGACGTAGTCAGTTCAACGGTATTGACGAGACCTGTCAACCAAGGCAAGTTCACGACTCACCTACTACCAAGGTGGAAGGACATTTTTAAGGGGATCCGGTAGACTTCAGCCCCTCCTTACTACATTCACGTGTGTCTTCTCCAGAGACAACTACTCTACAGCTCGGTTGGTAGGAGAAAGCTCCTTTATCGTCATAACCGTCTCATGAACAACTACTTTTACTGAGCATGTAGGTGCGGTTTCTGCGAGTTAGATACCTACTTTATTGTACCAAGATCCCTTTTGGTCAAGTTCACTAGTAAAAGTACGACCGGATCGTACCCAACTTCACGTTCCACGAACCAGGATGTGTAGTCTATCAGTGGAGTGATTAACTCAATGATGTTCTACGGACGTTAAAATGTAGACCAAATATTTTTACTTGTTGAAATGGTCTCTACTTGAAGGTGCCAGCACGGAGCTTGGCTTTTGTACTTAAGCGCTAGACACTGCAAAAGATGAGGGAAGACCAGAGGAGACTGGACTTTACATGTTGTCAAACTTGGTTTCCTGACAGTTTCTTTTATGACGTAGGTTTGCACAGTGTACTAACCTAGATCAAGAGGTTTCTCACGAAAAAAGACACTTAAGTGGAATTCCGGTGAGGTACAGAAACACAACGAGGATTCTTTCTTCGGTACCGACAATGCGTGCCAACCCAACCAGCTTCGTGGGTTCATGTAATGGACAGTCTTTTCGTCTCTTTATAAATTTCTTATCCCGTTAATGTGTGTTCTTGATCCGTTTGTAAGACAATTTGACACATAATATCCCTTTTTTTCCGTCTCTAATTTCTTAACAGGGACAACGTTATCTTATTCGTTTGTTATGAGCTGTATGTATATAGACTGGGAGTAATTATGAACACGTCGTTTTTATCCGTCTACGTGTTTTAGAGGAAATATAGATGAACTGAAACGACGGAAGGAAAAATCAGGTATGTGAAAGGAGGTAAACCTGGTTTTAAGGAAGTTCGTTTCGGTCCTGTGTCGCAACCCTGGTAGAAAACACCAAAATTCATCGATCAGCATTGGCATGTTTTTATATGTACAAACAAATTACACAGCAGTGACTTCACTTTACGTCAGAAGGAAAGAGCTTATGGGCAGGTGTAGGTGGTTTATTTCTTGTTACAATATATGACCCTTTTGGTTCTTGTTGACAATATCGTGAGAACCTGTCAACTTTGTGACTAAGAGGTTTTGACCCTGTAAATGTTTCTCTAATAAAGAAATTTTAGTGATGCACTTTATATTTATGGTGGCTGGGCCGATAGTTAAAACCAACCATTAGGGTTGCACGTGTTCGCTGTCTCCGGGAGGCGTGACTTACTACAAGGAGGAGTGTTGTGTCGGGTCTTGATCGGTCAGACCTCTCCTATCGGATACCTTGGGTGAGCTACGTAACTCCGTCGGAAGACAGGTAACAATGTGCTCTTGGTTACCTATTGTTAGGCGGAAACTGGGTAAGCCATAGGTCGGTCGACCCGTACAGGTAAGAACTAGCCTATACTGGTGCAATTAGGGTTGAGGAGTAGTGACTACTCGATATATAAAGACTTTGTCTATTCGGGTTTGAGTAGAGTAGGAAGATTTGCTGACACCGGACCTTACTTTGTGGGGCATCGTCGAATGTTTACGTTCCGTAGGCTATCCAAACCAGGGGTTGTAGGAAGTTGGTGACGACGGAGACGGTTAAGTCTTGAATCCTGCAGGAGAATTCTGGTCACCAGTGAGTTGGAAAGAATTCGGGTTTTCTAGTGCTGGAGCCGTTATCACTATCCGCTTAGTGGATCAACGTCTTAACTTCACCTTTTTATGCCGGCGTCTGTTACCAGGATAAACTCGGGAAAATTATATCCGATAACGCAGACTTAATGACAATGTTACTTCCGAGGTATTAGTCGATGTTGTCGTATATCCGTTCCCATATTCACGTTCAGAAATACTCACCCCCCGCCTGGAGTTGAAACAATCCCCCCCAGTCGAGTAAAGAGAGGGATCCCCCCAGGAGTGGAGGAAGATTCCAGGAGTGGAGGACATACCCCCAAGCTCCCCTACGAGGGGACCATTACTTAAAAAAAAATTATAACTTCAACTTTCGTAGTTTAGTAACCACGTGAAACTCTCGTTGTAACTTCTCTAGATACCTATGTAGAGAGTCGTGGCTAGCTATTCTGTATACTTTTGTATTGCATTTGTCTAAATGAAAAAAGAGAGATATTATTTAATTAGTTATTAGTCTAATTAGCAAATCGGCCGATAATGTCCACGAGTTTCTGCGAAATTGTCTATATCCACTTCTCTTTTCTTTCCTTGTTGTTTATTTTCATATCATCAATTTCAATTTTAGTTTATTATGTTTTGTTTTGTTTAGTGTGTAACTTTCGGTCTAAACTTCTCCACTCTAAAACATTCACAAAACTTCCACCACTCCAGTCACGTCAGAGACTACCCAACACCCTCACTCAAGGTCTCCCTCCCCCGTCGCTGCCTCTTCCGAGACAGGGGGTCCAGGNAGGTCCGCCCCCCACTCATAAAATTTGCACTTTACCCCTGCCTATATTTCGTGAGCTGATTATGGAGCCTTCATTGTAACATTAATTCAGATGCAATTAGCCTATATAAAAGGGCTCAAATTGGAAGCATTGTCTGGGCCGTCTTTTTCACTCAATTCTGCAATAGGTAGATCTCGCCTTTCACCTAGGCCGAGGTCGGTGATCTTGGGCTTAAAAAGGTTGGTGACCACTGCTTTAGATACTCAATGATACCAACATTCACACTGGATATGTACTTTAATCCGAGAGAGAATGGTGTCTTCTGTATTGTTAAGGCAGTTTATTGGATTAGCATTGCCAACAAAAATATTTTTCACAAGGATAGTTTCAAATAGTAGTATAAAAAAGTAGAAATATGTATGTTTATGACGTAGTCCCCATTAAATAATAAATAAAAAAACTTCAAGTTGTCCATGGTCCTAGATAAATCCCTTTAAGTGTTATTAGGTCCAGTGGATGGTACCATTTTGCTCATAAAGTAACTTGAACACCTGTAGTAGATAATTAAACATGAGTGGTCCTGTTAAATCAGTTTAAATTCAGAAGAAAAATTATACTGGATTGGTGTTTTAAAGAACTGCCTTTATCTGATTTGGCATTCAGTCTTTGTTGTCTCAGTGAGGTGTGTCTCATGACCGTTGGTGAAGAATACGCGGCATACTGGAGTAGAAAAAGGCGCTAACCTGTGTGGAAGATGCATTTTATGTTAGGCTCTATAATGAGGTTAATAGTAAATTATGGCAAATTAAATTTGAATATTTTCAAAATGTTCAGGTTTTCATTAGATACCACCCAGCATGCATCCAGCTCAAAGGCATGTTGCATTTGAATAACCAGGTAAATCGACCACATGGAACTACTTGGTGAAGGGCAGGGATTGGAACATTGAAACACAAAATGACGGACGGCTTTAGAAATCACTCAAAGCATTGTGCAGTTATTAAACAAAACTGTAAGCCACTGGAGTGATACCAATTGTAAAGGGGTATTATCAGGCTTATTACATATATTATGAAATGTTTTAATACTCACTTTGAACCCATTAAGTAAGTCACTATACCTGATTTCACAGTATCCTTCCATCCCAGTGAATAATAATAACATTTTGAGAAAAGCTCAGTGTGTATCTACCGGCTTTGGTATCGCGGAGGACGTTGCAACAAAGTCCCACTGGATGTTGAGGTTTGTATCCGGCGCAGAAGTCACAAACGTACATGGCAGCAGGACATCTGTTCCCCTTGTAACGTTGACATATTTGTGCGGAGTGCTGACCTTGATCAGTTCAACGCATCCTGCAAAACAAGTCAAATCAAAAATAAATATCCAGAAATTCAAACAGAAACATGAAAAAAATCCTCAGAACACTGAATTACAGGCAGAAAGGTTGTTACCTATGATGCTTAAAAGCACCAACAACGACATTGTGGAGCACATCTCGACTGAATGTTGGATTCTTTCACAGGTCTTCTCAAGAAATTAATTTTCCACTCTCCACCACTGACTCCTGCACCCAACAGGAAGAGAGGGTCAGAAACGCTTACAGTATGAGAGGCAAGGTTACTGTATGCTGGGTAATGGACTGGCTGATACTGGGCCTGTTGATAACAATGTTTGCAAACCAATGTTTGCCAGACTGGGTGTGTTATTTTTTTTCAAACTTGATTTAGCCAGTTATAATTTTGGGTGTGGGAAGATGAAAACTAGAAAAAAACGTACCATACATATAAGAATAACTGAGATAATACATTGTCCATTTTGAATTATAGCAAATGACGTTATAGCCTATTGTGTGACTAGAAGGCAGGTTCAGGTAATCAACTTGTATCATCATTACTACAGGCTAAATATTCTATAGGCCTACAGGTAAATGTAATTCAAAATCTTACTTAAGTAAAAGTACAAAAGTATTAGCATCAACATGTTTTACCAAAAATAAAAGCAATAGATGATTTGAATTACTGATGCACACACATGTACAATGTTCATCATTTGAATGTTGCTGCTGATAAAGGTAGATTGACGATGCTGTTGGTTTATTTATATTGTGGCATAATATTCAGATTCTGCAAAGTAACTGTAAACATGTCCCTGAAATGTAATGGGGTAGAAATATAAAGTAGCATAAAATGGAAATACTCCAGTATTAAAATGGAAGTATCTCAAAATTGTGATTAAGTACCTTACTTGAGTACAAGTACTTAGTTACATTGCACCGCTGGTTGTGACACTGATGGTTAATTCACGTTGCAGCACTTTGGCAGTGGCTTCTCCTCAGCGCATCAATCCATCCTCCTTGTCTTGTAAGTCATTCCGGGTCAGGGCTTCTGGCGGAGGAATTCATGTAATTTAATCTCCACCTGGCCTTTATCGCTCGCCTCAAGGAAGTGTAAGGCAAAGCACTGCAACACCCTGCTTATCATTGGGGAGTTCACTCCCTGGTGCTGCCTACTTAATAAAGGCAGCTTCACCTTTGTCGTTTTCCCTTTCGCAGCATGGAGCACAATGCTGACGGAGAGAGGGAGACAGTGAATCACACATGATTAATTGTCTATAGTTACCAGAAGCTGACATAAGCCATTAACAATGTGAAAAATGTTGATCAGGGGTGACTGGAGGGGTGAGGGAGGAGGTGGGGAGTGGATGGAGGCGTGTGGAGCTCATTATCCAGGAGACGATAACGTGAGAGGACAGGAAGTGAGACGATCGGGGTGTCTGCAGACTTTGTGTGCAGAAAACAACATGTGTTGGCTGCTGTGTGTGTTTGGGCAGAACTGTACGCTGCAACAACAAGGGGCCGGCTTTAAATAAGTGAAACCAACAGCATGACTCATGAGCGTCTCATCAGGATCCAAGACTCACTAACATTATGGAGGATCAAGTAGCAAGCGGTGTGAGTCAATAAGTGATCAGAGAGTGGGAAGTGAACGCTGCATTTTGTTCCGTAAACTCTGAATATTGTAAACCTGTGGGTACATTTGGGGAATACTGGTTATCTCTTCTGGTATAAGCTGTTTGATATACTGTATGCTCCACTGTTTGGTTCCCCCTTTATTTCAGCAACAGTCACACTTCTGTATTTGGGACAATGTTTTATTATCTATTTGCTGCATCCAAAACGTTAAAAGAGGAGACACTGCAGACACACACACCTCTTTTTATGGTAGTTTTTAAGGGCTGTGATATTTTGCTTATTTCTGAATAGTGAAAAGAAAACATCCAAAATAAACATTAAGGTGTTTATTATACTAATTGTGTTTTTGCGTCTGTTTAATTCTACTAAAAGCTACCATTAGATGCTTTAGAAAATGCCTCGTTTAATAGAAAAATTTAATTTCAGAACAATGTAATGCATTGTCATAAAGTAAGCACTCAACTCTAAGAGGCCTCATGGTGATATCGCATAATTACAAATGTCACAATTCACCTATAGTGTGTCCTCTTTAATAATTACATTTCAGTTTTTTTTAACCTTGCATATCTGCATTCATTTTTGTAATCGTTAGTTTCCTATTTATATATACATTTTTCCATTTATTTGCACAAACATAATTTTAACAAAAAGGAAAAGTACTATTTCATTTCAAAATAAAAGTTTTGCCAGAAATGTGTCATTGACGTATAGAAGTATTGGACAAATTGAAAATTGTAACATTGACTCACTGCTGAGAAAAAGTCAAGGGATCCCTAAAGTCATTAAAACTCACCCGCAGGGCACCATGGGTAATTGTGGATCCATGGTGCCCTGGATATTGGATATGTGATGTTAATCACACATCAGTTGTTGTGATATTTGGAATACAGAAATATCAACTTCATGGTGGCACTACATGAAACGTCAGGGGATCACCAAATTCATTTAGATGTATCATCTGGGGACAATGATCGTCTGTGCAAACTCTAAATAAATCCATCAAATAGCTATTTATATTCAGAGTGTTGCACCCGCAGACAGAAGTCAATCACTCTGGTGACTCTTAAGGTTTGAATGTGAGCCGAGGGCCGATGACGAATCCTCCCCCCCGGCAGCGTGCACCAACTCAGAAAGTGTCTCTGCTGAGCACGGTGTCCCACACAAACCTCCAGCAGGATTCAGTGCAATACCTCCACACACACATATCCACACACACATCTCCATCCACACACTACAGCCAGTGTTTCCCCGTCAGCAGACTGCCAGCAGCTGTGAATCAGAGCTCTGGCTCAAGAACAGCACGGAGGAGTGGGGCCTTCTCTGCCAGTTCGGATAGACCTGTCTGGAGATAGATTGGATGTTATAACAACAAAAACAACATATGATCAAATATGTATCAGTTGACTATTGTAGCAGTGTTTTTATTTAAAGTTTATTAGGAATGGTTTTGTTTGAGATACTGTCCATGCTCTTGTTATGAAGGAAAGCAGGGATGCAGTTCGGGAGTTGGCCAGCAGATGACAGGCCAGGCTATTAGATGTCGTGTGTGTGTGTGTGTGTGTGTGTGTGTGTGTGTGTGTGTGTGTGTGTGTGTGTGTGTGTGTGTGTGTGTGTGTGTGTGTGTAAACTGGCCTCACTCCTCATCTCTCAACAGCCTTGGGAAAAACAAAACAAAACAAACAAATAAATACAAATGAAACAATAACCAGATATTTAGCACGGCTTTAGCACGTGCCAGGCAATCATACTGACTTTTAGAATAGTGATGTTACAAATCCAAATCGAGTGTGAGAACAATGCAACCACAGCAAGCTGCGTACAGTATCATCTGACTCGCTCTGAAGCAAAGGTTTTCTTTGCATTGTTTTTTTCTCCAAAAAACACATTGGCATCAAATGCAAACATGAAACACTGCTTACACAACTGTACAAATAAACCTATATTTAAATAAAGTGGGGCACAGGAAGTCAGTGGCAACGTCTCCTGATGCTTTTGTCACCTCTGAGTTACAGAGTGTGTTATTTGAGGAGGTGACCTGTCAGGAACAGAGCGACACAGAGGGCAGAGGGGGGGCGGTGTAAATCAGCAAACAGTTTAAATGACAGCCCGTCAGTGTGCTATAACTTTCATAATGTGTGACCCTTATTGGCATAAAGAAGCATTACACCTCCCAAGACACACTATCTAATGGCATTTCTGATCATTACAATCTGTTCTTTAGTGACTGACTTCAGTCCAGGGAAAATGCCAAAATAAATTGAGTAGCAGGGTTTTGGGATTTGGCAGAAAAGTACAATTTTACGCATTTGACTTTTGATCTTATCACAATTTAACTGACACATTTAGCTTAGCAAGAGGCGGTTTTTATTTTCCACGCAGCATAGTCTACCAAGCTATAGAATTTTAAAGTGGTTCTCACTGTGCTTTCTTTATACCTAATGCAACATACAGGAGAAAGATTTCAGTATTTTGAAACTCGATTGATATTCATTTGGTCATGCAAATGTTGGAGGGAATTGACAAGCACAAACAAAGACATGTATTATCAATTCATTGTGAAAAGTGACACAGATGGCATGTGCATCTACTCGATTACATGAAACAATCAATGTGCAGTATGATTGATCTCACCTTTAACTGCTCCCCCTACATCTTTTTCGGTTTACGGTTGAATTTCCTAAATGATGTCCCTTTGTGGGGGTTAGATTTAGTGTTGCAGCCGAGGTCACATTGCTTTAAAAAAGATGTGTTTTAATATTTCATTAGACACATTATACTTCCACTCTTCTTCATCTCTTCCCCCAAACAAGACATCCATGGCAACACAGATGAACATCTTGTAAAAGGAAAACAGAAGGACTTGCCGCGCAGCAGGAGGAGCATGCTTCACATTTTATCATTCCAAAGTTAATGCTAGAAGAAATTCTTGTTTAGGGCTAAAAACGAAGAGATTTGAGTATTTGACTGTTAACTGACGATGACTTTAGTGCATGTTATCTTTCCTGCAAAACCCTGGATCAGAAGCACCTCTGTGTTGTAGAGGCTACTGTAATAATCATGAGCTATTCTTGAAATACTGGATGTTTCTGTTGCATAGCCATGGAAATCATGACAGTTACAACAACACCTGAGCAAAATGAAAAATCTCTCTTTCAAGTTTCAAATATTCTTCCATCGTTTGAAATGAGTTCAAGCTATTTGATTAAAAGCACACACGTGGCAGAAAACACAAGCATTATAAGCCTCAAAGCAACCACTGCTTTTTGAACGCTTTCAAGTTTACTCCCCCCACAGAGGTACAGCCATCAATTCCTGACCCATGTTAATGCACACTTTCAATATTTAATGTTTTTATATGGAGTGCTGACAATAGAACTCAGAAATGGAGTGAGCAGCCACTTCACTGACTTCCCCTCAGCTTTCTATGCGCTCCAATGCAGAAAGAGCAAAACACTACTGAGACTGAACGTGTACATTTGTATGCACACACTTAACACAAATGTTGAAATCAATCAGTAGTATTTGTATAAATTATTGTTTCGAAGCCATTTTCCAAAGGTGACTTTCAATAGGTCGTATAATTCCATCTTGATTAAATGTAAGAGTTGATCTCTGTACATCCATTCATGTTGGACATATTATTTATATACCTTCGCTCCTCTCAAGGTGAACTCACTTAGGCGTAATCAACTGTCAGAGGGCCCGGTGGAGGCGCTGAGAGTAAATTAAAAGAAATCAATTAGGTGAGACAAACCCGTGCATTAAATCTGCCTCGTGTCTGAAGAGGACACGCCAGGAGAGGTTCATTACCAGAGGTAAGCAGGATGAAGAACACCACACACAACAACAACAAAAAAGAGCAAGAGACAATAGGTTTAGCTACAGCAATCAATCAAATATAGATGTTTTTTTTTTTTACACAGTCCAAATAAACCATGTAGCTCAATGTATCTCGCAATGTTAACAAAAGTAAAACATAATTTGTGGTTTCCCCCTTGATTTGGATCGGTTCCAACATGTTATTGATTCCTTCTTAGCCCACTTTACACCCTTACACAAAAATAAGATAACCTTCTTTGGGGAGGCTTCACCATAACTTTTTATGACCTTCACACATATTAGTGGCATTGATTCTTTCTAACTATTAGGGTCCCCAGGTTATCGTTTAGGCGTTTATTCATTCCTTGGAATCAATATTAGACCTCTGACCTCAAATCAGTCTTCTTAATATGTGTAGGTTCTTGTATTAACAGGGCTAAAGAAGAATAGTAATTGTGGTTGCTGGTGTTGAAAATGGAGATCTTTAGATCAACCTCCTTTTGTTAGATGTCACGTGCAGAACAACTCAAAATACATACATTCTGCACATCGCTGCACATCTACTTTTTGCTTTCACATATTTAATGATCTTTTTGAGGCTTTCTGTTGAGAAAGAATTCACTTTGACCCAGTGAA
This sequence comes from Notothenia coriiceps, assembly GCF_000735185.1. Classification (NCBI taxonomy): domain Eukaryota; kingdom Metazoa; phylum Chordata; class Actinopteri; order Perciformes; family Nototheniidae; genus Notothenia; species Notothenia coriiceps. The sequence goes on from NW_011348110.1 coordinate 23,017, forward strand.
TGGACTAAATAATTTAAACATGATGTGTAAAGTACATACTATGAAGTGTATATGAAATGTAAAGGTCTCCCTCCTCTATTAAGTGTGCTGCTGCATGCATTTCCTTGCCACCATGCATTATTTATTGTAAAACAGCTCTATCTAAAAAAATAACTGATATGGGCCAGAAAAAAGCAGAACTGGGGAAAAACAGGGGGGGGGGGGCGGCTGTAACTATTACCTTAATGGTTACTGGGTGGCTGTTTTGCATATTTTAGATTAGGCCTACAGCTGCTATCAACTTGATAGCTCAAACAAAACTGTCATTTTTATCTTACTTTTTCTTCTTTCCAAGGGAAAACAAACATACATTTTGGCATTTTAGTGTTTAAAAGAACAAGTTGATCATTGCCCATGTGAATGACCTTAACATTGACAGCTTGTTTTATAACCTTTTTTGAATACCTTTTAAATGGATGTTCAATCAGTGTGCATGGAAAATGTAGTCCGCTGAAGCAATACATTCCTCAGTGCGTGCTTCATTGACTAAGAAAGTTCTTGTGCTGGCAGTGCCTAAATGAACCAGGATGCATTACATACGAGCTTCTGACGCAACTGCAAACTCAGCTCTCTCGGTCAATATAGCAAGCACTGAAGGAAGTCTTGGATATTCACTGGCTACACCACATCGCCCCTAAATTACCTCTGTCCCAAGAGGCGTGTCCTTGTGAGACTACGGCCCATGAGTCCCAAGATTGCGACTAACTACCGGCAAAATGTCATCCCCATTAGCCTCAGATGTAGTTTGTGTTTGGTGCTAATAAGCCAATGCTAGCATGCTAAGATGCTACACTAAGAAGGTCAACCTGTTTCTGCAAGCTAGCATTGTCATTGTGAGCACACTGACGTTAGCATTTAGCTTAAAGCACTGCTGTATCTTGGCCTTACAGAGCTGCTAGCGCTGTAGACGCTAAGTCTTGTTAATGTTTTTAACCAATTAGAATTTCAAATATGTGTAGGTTTTTGTGCATCAGGATTGTAGGAGAACAGGCCGGGTAACGTAATTCACACTCACATTCATCTTTAATGCCTCAGACTGCATAGTGAGGTAATGTTTCCACCTGAAAAGTGGCTATTAGAAAACTAACTTTGTGTTGTAATTACACTAGTAAATAATGCATCAGCTTATCCCACACATCAATCCTTTCACAAACCTGCATACACATGATGAGTAGCTTATGCAGTCACGTCCACTTTCCATGCTATACATCGGATATGTTGCACACCCAGCTGCTTACATGTGTAATTTGTATGCATCTGCACATAAGATCCCCGGGTCCTGCTCCTGAAGACATTGATGCCTAATAATCATTAATCAAGCCTGGAACTGATGACTATTTAAAGCCATCAATACAGAATGAACTACCAACCCTGGTATTTGTTCAATTTGATTCAGCGATTTTTAACCATATATTCAAATCATATTTGACAAATACAATCATATTCACATATCATTTTAGAATTTGACATGTTAAGTACAACCAATTCTCCATTTCCTCGACTACAGTACATATCCGGTTAAAGGGATATTTCTGATGGTATAAAGGTTTTATGAGGTACTTATCCATAATCAGTGTATTATCTATTGGATGTCGGCCTGCTCTAAATGGACAGTAGGTAATATAGTGACTATGGATAAGTACCATATACAACCCCCCTTCAAAAAGTCTGAAACATCCCTTTAAGGGTCACCTGGCGGTTAGAATCTATCCCAGCATGCACTGGGTGTGAGGCACGGACGGTTATGGCTAGAAAGGATCCGTCTAGTGTAAATATGACTTCACGTTCTCGTTGGAGCGGCTCGGAAAAAACATCTACAGCAGTGACATGATGCAACATACACATTCATGCAGCAGGATAATAGTAACACACTGAAAGGGAACATTTTATTGCACCAGGAGCTATCTTGGGACTTTTACTGTGACAACGTTGACTTGCCTGTGAATAAAAAATAAACCGCAGTGTTGGTGATCTACAGTGTTGTCATTCTTCTTTGAACAGCAAGACCGCTAACACCCTATTTCAACAATCACACTCCCTGTAATTGACATAATTAATAGATAGTTTAGCTTCTCACGTATCATTCGCTGTGGCCCACTGATGTTAACGATCGTAACTGAAAGGCTGCCTGCCAAACGTAAACATTCAGCCACGTGACATTCAGCCAAACTCTCGCGAGAGTTTTACGCAAGACGGATCCTTTCTAGCCATAACCATGTTTATGCAGCACTGCACGTGGAGATGTGGACGCGCAACTCGCGCAGATTACGTAGGCCTACATGTATACAAACCTGCGGCGGAAACCCCTCTTGTCTGTCAGTGAGTGTGATTATTTATAAAAGTAACGAAGTAACGCGTGTCGGGGCAATGTTAGTAACTTTGTAACGCGTTACACCCAACTCTGTTCATCACCTAAGAGATTTGTAAGGTACATAACGCTGCACAGACTTGTGTGAACATAAAAACTGTTTACTGTCTACGTAAGTCTGTTTTTGGATGCCGCACATTTTTGTT
>NW_011348111.1:0-3520 GCF_000735185.1 Notothenia coriiceps
AGTACGCTTGCTTGGTAGCACATGTCTTCCAAGTCACTTGCTTCAGAAGCAAGGCAAGAATACTTCCTGGCATTCGGAAAATGAAGAGTGGAACAGGTGAGCGGTGTGCGTCATATGAGAGGCCCCGCCTTACATTTTCCGCCACAGATTTGGGGAAATTGATCCGTGCGCAAAGCATTGTGGGGATTTTAAGACCGCGGAGTCTACACATGTGCAGCCTCGACATTTCTCCAAACGAAGTACGCCGGGCTCGATAGAATTCCAAGTATGCTGGAGATTGGAACAGTCCTTCGGCGGCACTCGATGACGTAGTATGCTTGAAATAGTGGCTCTGGAGCAGCTTTACTCGACATTGAGAAACACCCAGTCACACACCACCCTCTCTTTTCACAACCTCAGGACAGACTGCGCATGCTCAAAACACATGAACTCTCACAACTCCCACCCAAATGCTTACACTAGCAAACATACAGCTGCTAGCAAGCACACTTTAGCTTCTAGCAAACAAATGTAGTAGCAAAAAAACGTTAACCTATAGGGGTGTAGCCCTAAATATTTAAGGCTGTGTATTTTAAGTAAATCTTGTTGTCTTAGCTAACCATTTGTGTAATTGTTCCATTTTGTACACTCAAAATGTGTTGCTTATGTTATGAGGCAAGTGGAAACAAAGTTAAATATGTGTTTATGTCTTTATTAGGATCTCCATTAGCACTAGCATTAGCTTTGACATTTTTATGGTTTTATACAACATTTTTTCTTGTAGAGACTTTACAGCACAACAATAGGAACGGTGGGAAACTACCAAAAACCTGCAGAACTTGACATGATGCATACATTTTGTAAAAAAAGGCTGAAAATAAAAGTTTGTAATACTTCAAAAACAACATCTTGCAGTAACTGTGACTAATATGTGGGAGATAAGGGGAAATACCAACAAATAAAACAATTACTAATGACTACGACATGATTTGCCTTGTTTTTTCAGTCTAGCCTGAGGAATCTTTTAATGGAGAAGAGGTTCTTCCTGAAAATAGTGACATGTAATCGATTATTTTAACTTTATTGTCAGTGCAGCGGAAACGTTTAAAGCTCTCAGCCAGATTAACAGGACTGAACTCTGACTCACTCAGTCTGTAAAACAAAGTGGTCACTTCAACTTCCTGTACATTTATTGCATCCTGCAAAAAGGGATTTCTTTGAATCTGACTAGCCACCACCACCAAATTAAAGTGAGGCAGACTCATCACTCTGCTGCGGGAGAATTGTCCCTTTTTGTACAATTTTCGTCACTTTTTCTCATCAGCTTGCCTCATTAATTCCAGTGATGCAACACAACAAAACCTCCTTGTGGAAAGCAGAAGGTTAGTTAATCTCGCTAATTGGCCTCCAAGTAGTCGTGGACTGATCGCGGTGTTTGAAAGGGTTTCTGATCCCCTCCATTTGCAAATAAACAGCCAGAAAAAGGATGGAGCTATTTGTGTGAGCTAAATTAGGCTGGGCGGGCATACAGTAGGTGTCATTAACGGTGGGTGCGTGTCTGAAAAAAAGCTTCCATCAAGTAATTTGACCGACAAATAAAAATGCTTTTATCAGAAAAAACATAAAATGCAGTGTAAATATAAAATAACTGAAAGTGCATTGTCAATACATTAAATACAAATATTTCCCTTCACTTACTCATTAGATTATGACAATACTGATCAGTAACTAGTTTCTTTTTTTTCCTAGTGTTATCTCAGTATTCATCAAACTGAGACATCAGACTTGAGTTCCACCTGGAGTAAATCCACAAGCTACCCTGCAGTATACAAAGTCATTCAAACTAGCTGCACCTTTACCAGCTTTGAGAACACTTTCATGATCAATCATTATAAAACATATCATATATATTATTCTGAAATGGACCAATCTGCACAATGACTACTTTAACAATATTTAGATCCTACTACTTTTCTACTTTTACTTGAGTAACATTTTGAATGCAGGACTTTTACTGTAACAGAGTATTCCTACACTCTGGTACTTCTACTTTTACTCAAGTACAAGATCTGAGTACTTCTACTTTTACTCAAGTAAAAGATCTGAGTACTTCTACTTTAACTCAAGAACAAGATCTGAGTACTTCTACTTTAACTCAAGAACAAGATCTGAGTACTTCTACTTTAACTCAAGAACAAGATCTGAGTACTTCTACTTTAACTCAAGAACAAGATCTGAGTACTTCTACTTTTACTCAAGTACAAGATCTGAGTACTTCTACTTTTACTCAAGTACAAGATCTGAGTACTTCTACTTTTACACCTCTGGATGGAGTGAATAGTCACTTTTTTTTAAAACAAGATCTTAGTTTGTATATACTGTATACCACTTAAATGAAATGTTTTTAGATAACGTAACAACAATCAGATCAGTGTCAGGCGCGTGTGGCGCAGTGGACTGGTGCGTTGGTGTTCCGGTAAAGGGGTCACAGGTTCAAAGTCCCACTGCGTCAGCATGTCGTTGTGTCCCCTGAGACACTCACACACAATAAAAACTCCCTGTGGATGCCCACAGTTTGAGTATGTAAGTCGTTTTGGATAAAAGCATCTAACAAGTAACATTTTAATTTCTTCTCACCCAGGTATGCCATTTTCTTCGATTTCTTCCAGCTTGAGATATCGTCCTACAGACAGTCCAAAAACAATTCAGACTGTAATACCCGTCAAAAAGTAAAGGTACCTAGGAGTATACCGCCCCTAGATCCACTTCTCTCTGCCTGCAAGGCTAGCTGACCTCTACTGGTAAGTCAGACATCTTAAGAGGATCATGTAGTTGAGTTTGCGCAGTGTCCTGAAGATGAAAGCCACATTTCTTCCGGACAGTCACTTAAGTAAAATTAAGCTTTGTCACGATTGGTCCCAAAGCTCATCAGGGCCTGAGTACAAGTAGCATCGGTTGTACGGCCGCCCCAGACTGCCGACAAACAACAACACACACTAATTCTCACACACTGCACGTCTCTGTATAAAGAATCCTGGCTGCCGGTGGCTCTCTCTAACAGATTAGTAAGAGTCACACTGACACATGTGGCCTCGAGTGCTAATGCAGCAGTTTAGAAAGCCTGATGGTTTTTTGTATTATGATTCTACTATTTCAACATTAGACAGTTATGCACTAAAACAAACAAAATTATACAGACGTGGGACTGCAGAGCAAAAATTGACTTTTAAGAAACATATCAAGAAAGTATCAACATATTAAATTTCAACTTACAAAATGTTAACAGATTCTTCTTAACTCTCAATGCTCAAAGTCATACCTCCACTGTATGATTCTACCCTCATTGAAACTGTTTGACAACTGTCGTTGCTGCTGTGCCCACAAACTTGAAACGCCATAGAAGCTGTACAAGAGAGCTAAAAGGTGTTTGACAGAAAGCCCCACATTCAACCCGCACTGTACCATCCTGATAAACACCATTTCTGGAGTTTTCGACAGATTATAAGTCTTTTAAGAGTAATCATGTTTATTTATAAATGTT
>NW_011348111.1:5108-9194 GCF_000735185.1 Notothenia coriiceps
CATCTACTGCAGGGTTTACAAATCCTTGGTGCAGTTTTTGCTGCTTTAAGGCGTCCTTAAAGGGGACCTATCATGACAAAATGCACTTTTTGATAAACATGTGTCCCCGGTGTGTCGGGGAACTCACCCAGCGTCAGAAAATAAAACCCTCTCTCTTTTCCTCCGTACCCAAATCTCTAAAAACGGGGGAACAACGGAGCTGATCCAGATTTGCGTCCGATATGACGTAATATCTGAAAGGTGGACCCACGGCCCTATCAGAAACGTTGCTATCAGAAACAATGCCCGACTGTTTTGGACGTAATATGGTCGGTGTTTACATTAGCATCGCTAACACTCAGAGCTAACCTGTACTGGAGAGCATGTGTGTGAAGAAGCAGGAAGTAAAAAGGAACTCACCTTGTGGTATAACCGGCAAGAGAGAAAGCCTTTGAGCTCCATACTGTTTCAGAGATAATCCTTGATAATCCATGATATGGCGTTTCATCACGGCAGTATTTAGTTTAGACAGTAGCTGCCGGGTCCCGCATGAGCTCAGACCGCCCACTTTTATATAATCAATTTTTTTTTTTTTTAAAGCTTTATACCCCGAATCAGCACTTTTGAAACAGGAAGTGAAATAGAGGGATATGAGGCATGGCTAGAATGGGTGATCTGTTTGGTATTTTGAGCAAAAAACTTCATAGACATGTTTTTTATATATTTGTATATATCTGAGACCTATGCTATTGCCTACAAATAGCATGATAGGTGACCTTTAAGGTAAAATGTTTTATGTATGACTTTAACTTTAACTTCACTTTTTAAAGTACTACTTATTTTGCAGGTACTACTTTTTTAAGTTAAACGATCAGAATTATTCTACATGCGAACAAAGTAAACTGTAAACTTAGTAAACACAAAGTTTGTTAGCAAGAAGCTGAAGTTTGTTAGCCAGTAAACAAAGTGTGTTAGCTATTGGTAGTAACAGTTACACCACGATGTCACAATGCTAACGCTAACAGGACAGAAATGTGTTGCCTTAATAATCTCTGCCACATCGTGTGCTTATATTGAATTTTGGATATCTCTGTATCAAAGCGATTGATTATTATAAAACCCTGTCATCAGCCGTACAAAATGTATTTTTAGGAATAAACAGCAAGATTGTAAAGATGGGGAAGAGGTTTCTTCATTTGCATGTGTTTTGGCACATTTATGTTTTTATAGTTTGATTGTTTTTGTGCAGCAGGTTTCTCCGAATGGAAATGTTTTGGGCTCTTGTTGCACGTTTGCATGGCTCGGCCACCTTAGAAATACATTGTTTGTTACATTTTCTAAAAAGCACACTGAGCCGAAACAAGGAAAGAGCAAAAGAAAGGCTTCTCAAAAGAAAGGCTGTCAGCAGCACACCTCCCACGGCTTAGCGTACAGTAATGCAGAAGCTTGTAATGAGGATAAGAACCCTAAATAGAGGATATCCTCCCTCGATAAATGAAACACACACAGTAGACCTGCAGCTTCCCACAAACACTCAATAACGCTCGAGACGCTGCTGGAGATTATTCAGGGCTGTAAATTGGATTAGCAGAGATGCTCCTGCCAGCAATTAGTCTGAGAGAATAGAGGAGCTGAAGGAAGCACAGAGTTATTAATTAGAGCTGGAGGAGGGCGGGTCATACAGCAGTGATGAAGACGAGGCGCTGAGGGCGAAGAGGTGTCAGGAAAAGTAGAGCCGTCAGAGGAAGAAGCCTTGAGAGGAGCGAGGAAATCAATAACACCCTGATGGGGCTTTTGTTCTTTTGATGTTTTACTCTGGTGCTTAAAGGAGATGTTCAGGGAACTGTTTGAGGGTTTGGAAAGTGCGGTTGACATTCTTATAAATGTTAACAAACCATTTTTATTATATTATGTTTTTATATCAGTTTCATTATACAAATATATTCAAACTTTTGTTTACTGTTTTTTCCCATTTTTATTCAGCTGTAGCTCCAAAACCAATGATAATAAGTGTATTTAGTAGGGATGGGAACGATTAATCGAATATTCGAAATTATTCAGGTATTCGAATATGAGAATATGAGTTATGCATTTTTTTTTTGGGAGTAGTGGCTAAGTTGATTACATATGATCAAATGGAATAATTCAATGTATACGACAGTGCCATAGCTAAGTGTGTTGGGTCTAATGGTGTGTGCTGCTCTGCTCACCGGTCCCTCACAGCGGGCAGAGCTGCAGCTGATCTCTCTCTATCCGCCTCTCCCCTGAGTAGACATGCTCATATTCTGAAACTAGAATGAGTATTGAACAGCTGCATTCTGTGCATGGCCTTGTTATAGGTTGTTGATCTCTGTTGTAATGGGGTTACGTTACCCTAACCCGTTATGTTGTTCGTGTATGATCCCTCTTTCATTTAAAAACCAAGTTATGTTTTAAGCATGAAAGCTGTAGGCCTATAGCTGTCAACTGTTCAAACTGTGATCACCAGTTCAATACATTTGACAAATTCGACTTGGTTTCTATACTTATTTGAACATGTATTTATTTATTTTTCAAAATGAATTTTTTTTTTTCTTTTTTTTTTTGTCAACATTTTCCCCACATTTCCTTTTTTACATTTCGGTTAATCGGTCGACCGTTTTTTTGGGGGTCGAATATTCGAATATACATTTGCTTTCAAATTCCCATCCCTAGTATTCAGCTTTCACAGAAATAAAATTCACAAAGTGCTTCACAATACAAAGACAGGAAAACTGTAATATTAGTTTTAAAAAATCTATATATGGAAATGATAATAAATACAATTAATACATTCTCCAAAAACATTTCCCATCACAGGCATGATTTCTTACATTCAGCGACATCATTAGAAATTATATTTGAAGACTGTAAGCCATGCAGATGAAGGCAAGCCAAGTTTATTTATATAGCAAGTTAAAAAACAAGGCAATTCAAAGTGCTTTACAGAAAAAAAAACTAAAAGCTAACTTAAATGTAGGTCATACTGCAACAGAAACACATCGTACAATAACATTTGAAAAACACTCATTAAAAAGCAAATCAATGTGACCTGCCCGGATGTTTTTCTTGAATCCAAAATGAAATACAAATTGACAGGGAGCAACAACAGGCTCCAAGAAAGAGTCTCAATACACCCCCAAGTGTCAAATGCAGTCATGATGAATGTGAGCTCTCTGTAAGGGTTGGATATTCCTTTTCAAATGCAAATGGTGGGTTTCATCACTGTGTAGCACGAGCTTTAGTGATATGGTCAAATGACTTTTCCTCTCTGGGAGTACTCGACATCAAATAATGTATTAAGATGAGTTTTCTCTGCTGGAGTTTTACCTGAGCAAATCTCCGCCTACTCCTTTTAGAAAAACCCTGTCAGCACTTCATGAAATACTATGTTTTGACTTTATACCATAAAATAATAACTCATGAGTCTGCCATTTTGGGGGGTTTGAGTAAGAACTCGGAGCCAAACAGGTAACTTAAAAGGTATCGGTCATGAAGACATTTGGGGAGTAAAGCGATCTTTTCATTTGTTCATTTGCAGTATATTGAAGCCCCATTATTCTATTCTATTGCATTTGAAGAAACAAAGCAGACTTCTTTCTAACTATTAAATTGTGTCAATAGAAAACTGCCAAAGTAACTGTTGAATGTGTGATACAGTTTGGGTTCACATAATCCTGTATCAAATGGTTCCTGATTTAAATTGTTGTTATGCTTTGTCTGCAGCTGTTTGTGTTAAAGAAAACATTCTTTTTTTGTTTTTGATAAGTTTATTGAAAGAAAATGATGGTTTCATACATATTGAAACTTTAGGCGCTTTCACACCGCAGTACTTTTCCCACAAAGGTTCATCAGAACTTAGTTCATGAGAACTCTTTAGTTCTCATGAACTAAGTACAGACCGCGTTCACACCGGAATAAATCCCTGGGGAAGGATTAGGCAAATGAAGCCGCTGACGTCACTTCTTCTTCTTCTTCTGCGTTGGGTTTACTGGCAGGCCGCAAACAACTTCATTGCGTATACTGCCGCCCAAAATCCCCGGAGTTAGGGACTGGCTTCAGAGTGAACGGCCAGAACGCCGACACCTC
>NW_011348112.1:0-3856 GCF_000735185.1 Notothenia coriiceps
ATATATGATGCTAATGGGGCGGGGGGGGGGCTGGGTGTGTGCTGGCAGCAGTCTGCAGGCTCTCTGCCTCCCAGCATGCTCTTTGGTGCCAATCCACAGAAACAATTAACTAACATCTGCTGAGCGTCTGGATTTACTCTCCACACAGAACTTTATCCAGATTCTGTTGAGATGTAAAAATTGCATGGAATCCCACTAAAGCAAAAGCCTTTGTTAACGCCCCCGTCAGCATAGAACCTTTTTTTGGAAGAAAGCACAGGGGAGAGCATCCTCCCAGTGTTTCATCCAAAAAACGCTCCCAGCGCTTTTTCTATAGTTTCCATGACAACAATATCTTGACAACCTGTCACCACTGTTATATGACAGGCTAGCATTGGATTTTATAATCTGTTTGAGCTACTATACATCTGTGTGACAAGCTTTCCATCCAATTGCCACAGTGACATCAACAGCACTTTTCTGATCTGTTGACATATTTTCAATTGGAAGTGGACCGCTCAGAAAACAAATGTTGGAAGCTGTACTTTTTCTATTGGCGGAAGAATGTGACGGAATGCGCTCTGTTCTCATTGAAATCAATGAAAAAAATACAATGGCGCTCAGTAAAGACGCTAGGTGGACTTTTTCCTTGTACTTTGGATGTTTCAGGTGGACAGCAGTGTCTTACAAATGCTCGAACTGTTGCATTGTTTGGAATTGAGTGAAAGTGACATTACATGTCATTTGTTAGACGCTTTTATGAAAAGCGATTTACATACAATCATTACTGTGGACAATTCCCACAGGAGCAAAGTGAGGTGAAGTGTCTTGCCCAGGGACACAACGACATGCTGAGTGCAGTGGGACTCGAACTTGCTATCCCCTAATTCTAAGTCCAGCACACTAACCACTGAGCCACAGCCTCCCTAATCAATTTCATCAATATCCAGAGCCAGATCCTGTGCCACAGTTTGAACGGTCACAGACACACTAACACAGAGGGTGTTTCTCAATGTCGAGTACGCTTGCTTGGTAGCACATGTCTTCCGAGCGTCTTGCTTCAGAAGCGAGGCAAGAATACTTCCTGGCATTCGGAAAACGAAGAGTGAAACAGGCAAGCAAGTGTGCAGGTGTGCGTCATATGAGAGGCCCCGCCTTACATTTTCCACCACAGATTTGGGGAAATTGGTCCGTGCGCAAAGCATTGTGGGGATTTTAAGACCGTGGAGTCTACACATGTGCAGCCTCGACATTTCTCCAAACGAAGTACCCCGGGCTCGGTAGAATTCCAAGTATGCTGGACATTGGAACAGTCCTTCGGCGGCACTCGATGACGTAGTATGCTTGAAATAGTGGCACTGGAGCAGCTTTACTCGACATTGAGAAACACCCAGAGTCCTTGGTGAGGGGTAGACTGCCCTCCCTTTTTAAATAATCAACATGGGGTGTGATTGACTGATGGGGGGGCGGGGCTTTGAGAGCAGCTAGCGCACAGGCAGCTGCATTCTGCATCCAGGATGTAGGGAGCACTCACAACTGGTTGATGCTTGAACTTATCATAAATGATAATATTATTGATTATGATGCCAGATTTTTCTTTTTTTATGAGGGGATTATATTTAAGTATATTGTAGCATAATGCATACAGTAGTATTGTTGTTTTACATGTGTGTACATCATTTGTAGATGACCAAGGTGACCAAGGAACATTGCCTGGAGATTATCAACAAATTTGAGCCGTGCTCCGAGAACCAGAAGCAAGGAGTTCTGGGAATTGATGGTAAGCCTCCGTTAATAACATTTACACCCAGTGCAACAGAAGTTCCATGTAGGCTTCCTACATATTAATTATTCTGTTTTCTGCTATTGAAATAATATCCTAATAGTTCTGTATCAAAGTGGTGCTTTTCGCTTCCCGGCAAGGGGAGAATTTAGAAATTCTCTGAATATTTCCTTACATCTCATTCATATGGCAGATGCTAATGTCCAAAGAGACTCAACATTAGAGCCTGTCCAGAGGCAAGTGACACTTGAACTAATTGAACAGAACACACTTTAATTTGTGGTATTCTGTTAAATCCCTAGTCTTTTGTTAGTGCTTTTGTAGGTATAGTGTAAATGTGTACTGGAACAAAAAAGAAAATTAAAAAGGAAATGAAATGAATTTAATTTGAATTTGTTGGTAGTACATAACGAGATTTGGCTTTAAATGAATGCTAATGCACTCAAGTGCCTTTGGGTAAAGCATCAGGTAAATCCCATGTAATGTAGTTTAATGGATAGGCAGATGACTCCTCTCTCTAATTTACTGAAGTAAGGCTTGTATGAAAAATATTATTACTATGTTTTCTATTCCGCTTAGAAAAGATATGTAATACCTTAATCATTGTTTTTTTTCCCTTTGGAAGGAGAATTTTTCCAATTTTTGTTGAAATGGCAGTACTACAGTATACATCAAACCTGAGTGGCTGATGTGTAAGCAGCTTGTTATGAATGACCACATTCAGAACAACTCATCCCTCTTATGACAAAATATCTATGAGCTGTGAGATTTGAATGTGAATGGAATACGCAACATTGTTTGGAAATATACTTACATCAAGTCATTTCAAGTCATTTTATTGTGCAAAAATTACTTAAACAAACAATTCTAATACAATCTGTGATACCATAGTTGGTGACGTAAAATAATTTTTATGTTGTATATTATTCTTATAAAATGTAGAATTTGTTCTTGTATTATTACGGCCACTTAAAATCTCTTTCTTCTTTTTCTGTTTGGGTTTGCACAGATTTAGTGTAAGAGTTATGTCTGTCTTTTTTTTGTAATTAAATTACTTATATTGTCAGTTTACATCTCAATAGATCAAGTAATGTGGATGAATAATAGAATTTGATTATTTGATGAAAAGGTGTTGGGTTTAAAATGTTATTCTAATTTCAAACCTTAATCAAATTTCACACCACTTTTCAAGCTCTACTCCAGATTGTATTCCGGAGTAAAAACCGTTTCAAAAAACTTGATTTTGTTTGACCTTCTTCCTCCAGGTATTACTAACTACATGCGCAGCCCGGCGGGGGACATCTTCAACCCGGAGCACTACAGCGTGCTGCACGACATGAAGCAGCCGCTCTGCAACTACTTCATCGCCTCGTCCCACAACACATACCTGATGGGGGACCAGCTGATGTCCCAGTCCAGGGTTGACATGTACGCCTGGGTGCTGCAGGCCGGCTGCCGCTGTGTGGAGGGTCAGCAAGGACACATACTCTCAGGATACAGGCACAGCTTAGCATGAAGGCTATCGCCAGAAGTACAGAGCTAAAAATAGGCTACAAACAAACTGTGTCACGTTCACACGACTTCACATTAGCCCCGCAGAGCTAAAGGTGGCTAATGATAGACGTGTTGACGTAGATAAGTCTCATTTGAACACATAGGATGCATCCCAAGTCTCTTATTTGACATTTCCTCGATCCTCAATCTTTGCTTGAACTGGAAGTTGAACGGAGCATAATCAAAACATCTTTAGAATATGATCACAACCAAGAACAAATCATTTGAACTGATTTATTATTATCTTATGTTGCCTAGTTAGCATTCTTTCTTTCTATTTATGCTTATTTTACTAATCACTCCCCTTTTTTGTACTGTCCTATAGTACACATTGGAATGATTTCTTACTTTATTTTTTACAACTAGTCTATATTAAATAGATAAAGGTGTGCTCTCTCTCTCTCTAGCTCTCTCTCTCTCTCTCTCTCTAGCTCTCTCTCTCATTCTCTCTCTCTCTCTAGCTCTCTCTCTCTCGCTCTCTCTCTAGCTCTCTCTCTCTCTCTCTCTCTCTCTCTCTCTAGCTCTCTCTCTCTCTAGCTC
>NW_011348113.1:0-6830 GCF_000735185.1 Notothenia coriiceps
ATCAGATTTGAAATGATTAACTGTGTATGTAATGAAGATCCTAGTGTGGGTTGAATCCATTTTCATAACCACTGTCTTTTAACTGATTTTAAATGCGGAAACTGGGCTTATTCATCAGAATTTTGTATGACTTGACTTGACTTGCTTGACCTGAGCAATGACTTGACTTGACTTGCTTGACTCTCACCACAGTGACTTGGGACTTGCTTGATACTTGTAGGTCAAGACTTGAGACTTGCTCATGACTTGCACATGTAGGACTTACTCCCACCTCTAATAGGGGACCTTTACTATTCCACGTTGACTATCTGAGGGCTCTCCCACTTTGATGGAAGGCAATCCATTAAATATCCATCTATTTTTCAAAGTATGTTGTCAAGAGATTACCATCCGGAGATTTCCTTCCAATTAATCATTCCTGCATTCGGAGACACAAATTAATTTTAGTGGACATTTAGAGCGAGTGATTGACTTATGATAAAGATATTTTTTAGTTATTTCTTAAATTGTCAGGAATGATGTGTTGTCTGTCACAGGGCCTGGAAATCTCAAAGATCTTGTATTATTGTATTATTATGTCTTGGCCATTTCTACTGATCATTATTCCATTGTTGAGGTCTACTAAAATATATTTACATTGTTTACAATGTTCCAAACTCACATTGGTTTCTCATACAGCATCTCTGTATAGTATGTGTATTCACTCTCTGTCCTAAACGGCTTGTTGGAGCTGTGTGGTTTGGGAAATGTCAAACTTTAGCTCACTCCACTAGTAGTGCCAAAATATATATGGACCTGAACATTGAGAAGAAAGAGCTGAAAGTATCTCTGGGATTTTTGTTGTTGTTCTACAAAAGTAAACCAAGTCAGTCTCAAAAATAATGTTATTTCATAAAAATGATATACAGTTTGCATAGTGTTGCATTGGTTATGTAGCTATGGTAAGCGACATGTTGCATGGATGTTTTATGTATAAAATCCTAGTCAACGAGAAATAAAAATACAACCCTAACCTTAATCACCAAGTCTTTCCCCTGATAATAAGACTCAAGATTAATTTGCGTATTTGGGATATTTTTATGACCTCTGGCTTCCTCTGAGGTATCCAGGAGCCTCACCTGCAGGCATCGTACCGAGCTGTTTTTAATCACCGTGTAGCAGCCTGTGGACACTCAGAAGGGCGGTCTCTCCACCTGTCTCTGAGACCCCCAGAACATTACGGAACCCTGTCGGGAGACGTTAGACTTTCCGTGATGTATGGCAGTCAGCTGGACAGCAGAGAAACCCCAGCAGACGTCCTGCCTGCCTCAGGCTGCTTCACATCACAGAAAATGAAAACACACAAGTCAGTTCTTTCTCTCATGGTTTCTTGTGTGTGGTCATTTTTATGTTTGTCCATCTGCCATGTCATTTGAAGGTACATCTGCGTATAGGCAACCCCACCTTTCAGACATGAAGTTTCAACATGGATGAATAAAGAGAAGTGGATACTGCATTGAAGGGGGGGGGCCTCGCTCATTCAAGTTGCCAAAATGGCCTGACTGTAGGTCAAAAGAAATACCCAGAATGTCCTTAAGCCCCGCCTGCTCTGTCAAGGTGACGTTATGTTCAGTTTTGGTTTAGTCAAAAAGATTGAGAGGGAAAATAGCTCTGGATTATACTGTATACCCTAATGATTTATAAAAAGATGCATATGGGGGGTTGATTTACCTGACAACAAATTATACAGTCAATTAAAGACATGTCTTTCCATATGGAAGTCAATAGGTAAAAGTATTTTGGGGTCCAGTGAGGTCACACGACTGACACAAAAGCTGAACCCCCATTGTTTGGCCACAACAAACATTTGCTTAATTGCTTGGCCCACTTATTGGGGACTTGAACCCAGAAATCATATGATAATGTTAATGTAGCAGCCAAAGTTCATATGCCATCAAAACTCCTCTTGCAGTTTCCCCCCCTAAAACATAAAATACATTTTCTTTCCAAAGCAAGAGAGTTATGACATTAGTAGCAGACATTTACAGAAGGAATTGACCATTTTTAATCAAAATAGTTGTCCTGAATATTTGCAAGTAAAACTTATTTATTTTTCATAGGAAGATCTCACAAAGTTGAGCACCGACTAAGATTCTGCTGAGAGAACAAATCTTCAAAGTCTTTCCTTCCTTCTTGTCCCGACAATGGAAGACAACAGAAGATAGAGAATAGATGTCAGGACAAAGTGGTATACAAGACACATTTTACGGTTTGATGACCTTGAAGTAACCCTGACCCTCTGCATTCTCCAGCTTTGCTTTTAAGTTATTATCCTCCTGAGTCATTTAATAACTGAATGATAATCTGATCAGACTAAGTGCTTGGAAATAAAGAGGATGAAATGTAGCTTTCTCTATTCCTCTGGGCCAGACAGGAGTTTCTATCCAAATTGCAATTTCAAATGTGATATATTCATTGCTCTAGGTTGAGAAATAGTCAATACTAAAAGAGTGAGTAGAAATCCAGTTTAAGGGGTTATTTTTATATTTTAAAATGCGGAATACCAACTGTGTAACAAAACAAAGACGCTCTATAAGAAGATGCTGCCCAACAGTATATGAAATAGTAAACACTTCCTGTCTCCAAGCAGCATAGTCTAATCTATTTACTAGAAACCTAGAAGTTAGCATTGCAAAGGCTTCCTTGATAAAAAGTGATGGGATTATCCATTGGATTTTGGAATATTGCAGAACATATGATCTGTGGCAAAGAAACATTTATGTTTTTTGACAGCAGGATAATCTCCACATATTGACATCAATTTAAAAATAGCATAAATGCAATTTTTCGTGGTGTTGATGTTCAGTAGTCTCATTTAGTCAATTGCAACTGCTGTTTTTAAGCCACATAGAGGCTTACGACTTTCAGGCTTACGACTTTTTACCTTTCGGTAATACTTATTTTTATGTTAACAAAATATGAAAATCTTTTTTCAGGCATTTAACCACACACACGTTCAAATAAACATATTATAATCGGTCATAATCTGTGTTTACACTCACTAATACTTGCCTCTTGTTTAATAAAAACAGATACAAGACATTGACTCTCAGTGCTGTGTCTCTAAAAATCAACTCCGACCAAAATGGTTCTATAGTTGAAAAACACAACCTAGATTTAAAATTATTGAAGGAAAACAATATGCAGACTATGGAATAAGTGTGATCCTCTGTATCACACAGGTTGGGAATAACCAGGGCCGCAACCGGCTAATTTGTGGCCCCACGCAAAGTTATGTGATGAGGCCCTCTGTGTCGCGAGCGTCGATGGGGGACTGGGAGGGTGCTAGTGGAGCATGCGCCGGAGCCTCGAAACTGTGGCGCGCTTACAGTAATTGCGCCGCATAAGCGCATAATGATGCACCGCATTTGCGCTTCGGATGCGGCTTAGTTTAGATTTGAGACTGGAAACAAGCAGCAAACAGTTAGTTGGACACTCATAACATAACTGTATAAGGTTAGTACAATTATCAATAATATTCAGTTTAAACATTAGGGTCAACTTAATATTATTGCTTTCAATTAACCTAATACACTAATGTGAAAATTGTTCAAATAATACATTTCATTTAAGTCAGTGGTTCTGTTTTTTCAGTGTTGTTGCGTGATGAATGTACATATTAGCTAGTGAATTTGTTGTTCAGGTTCAACATTTTACACCCCGTTGAAGCCAACACAATGTGTTTTTGGTTGTAAGCCCTTGGGGTGAACGTTGCCCTGTGACTGCTTACAGCCCACTCCTTTAATCTCAAGGCTTCCACTGCCTCCTTTTGCTCTGTTTTGGGCCCCTGCCTGTGGAAAATACCGTGAAATGTCCTGGAACCTTGACAGCTGGCTGGATGAAATCAGGTCAGCTCGGATGGAGCCACTTGTTGTCAAGGTCAGGGATGGAGGGAATGGACTTTGCTCAATGAAAATGAAATCCAAGAGGAGCGGTAGAGGTTTCCAGGTGGACAGTTGAAATACAAAGGGAATATTTATGGAACATACTCAGTGTCGGTTGATCCCCCTTATAAATCAGATTATAGAGCAACAGACCATATGAAAAAACAGGAGAGGTTTAGAGACAAACAGAACTGGACTTCACTGTCATTATTACAGAGAGGGAGAGGAGAACAACTGACTCACCTCTGGAGACAGATTCTGCAAGTTCATCACATTACATTTTATTCAACCACCATTAAGATGTATGAAATTGTTTGACATTATCTGACCATATAACCATCATTATGTAACCATGTTAAGGGTAACTCATTTTTGAAATAACGGGAATGGCAGATAACACTTTAAACACTGTATGAAAGGTAGCAACACTATCACCGGTATGACCTATTTCTGAGAGTTACATAACATATGGAGCACAGCCCTGTTCTTTTGCTGGAAACAAAACAGGATTATTTGTATTACTTTGTAAAGATAGATGGAGGTCCGAGAATAAAGAGAACAATTGGTTTTACACAAACTTTGTGTCCTTATAGGCCCAAGGGTTAACAGTAACATTATAGTGTCCAATTCATTTTCACATCATCATAAGGAAGGGCAGGTACCAGGAATAATGTGTTGCCTAACCCTGGTAGTTACAATCAATGTCAAGACATTTCAATTACTCAGATGTCTAAACAGCAATGACATTTGAACAAAAATGTAAAGTAACATTGGAGGCATAGCAGAAAACAAAATCTGGGAGACAGGAGTCGAGTGAATCCTGGCAGAGCTCACAATGAGAGCTGAGGACGTCCCGCTGCAGGAGGGGGAGCAGCTGATTGGCAGATCCAGGTGGTAGCTGGCACGGGGTGATTGTCTCTCTGAGAGATGATGCTGTCCCAGAGCAGCTGCCACAACCTGGTCCTGGAGAACAGATGCATTTTGCTCAATAACAATTCCAGATACTGGATTCCAACAAAAAAAAATCTGTTTTTGTTTGATGTTTTCGAGAGGGGGAGTAGGAGTCCTCCCCTCTCATTCACTATCCATGTGTAGCATTCTTTGGGGAGTTGCCGAGCAATCCTGTTTTCCACCTGTGAGTTACCAAGGCCTAGCGATGTATAACAGCAGAGGCCAGATCATTAGACTGGGCCCCCACCTGTAGACATCATATTAACTTCCGTTTTCTGTGGAACTGTACACAAAAGAGAATAATTATTTTTTCCAATTCAGCAATCTTCTTAAGAACAAATACTTCTGCTACCCATAATCTGTAACAAAGTCTGATTAAAGAGGCCGTGTTATGCTTTTGGGGGTATTCCCTTTCCTGTACACAAGGGTGTTGTGGTGTTTACACACAGGTGGAAAGATTTAGGGCGGTGCGGAAAAACACAAATACAGGAACTGCAACCAGTACCAAATGTACCAACTCCCTGGAATTTAAGCCAAGCATATTTCCAGACTGCAAAGCATTTTCATCCCTTGGTCCACGTCCCACATATTGAGACAATTTCCCACATCGTGATTGGCTCTAGTCTTAAAACATCAAACCCCGCATGACATACGCTATTCTAAAATGTGGCTTTTATCCAAATGCTGTGAGGAAAGCAGGGAAGGCTGTCATCAGAGGGCTTTGTTTGGTGTCAATCAAAATGCGAACATGGGGTTCTGGTACAGATTAACCTGTTTCTGTCTTTGCTACGCTACTCTGAATGGGGAAAATCATAAAGTCACCGCCAAGAACCAAAGCTATAACAAAAGTTTAGCTAAAACTGAAAGTTATTTTCAATTTCACACAGGGTGCAAAGCATAGAGATGTTTCAGGTTGGGTACCCATATGAAAGTGTAAGACTTCCCAGCATTGAAATTCCCACATTTGGTTTAGAGATGCTTTCAGGCAGATGACGCAGACTGCGGGGCCTAATCTTGCGGAGGGGGCCTATAGGCCAACCTGGTCTCACCAGAATGCGTGACTCCACCACGACTCCTTAACACCGCATTGCGTGGTGGAGTCACAAACTTTGCTACATTTACGTGTCTGCAGCACGCAAACAACGCCAATGTAAAGTGAATGAGGCTCCTTTGTCGTGGTGCACACACGCATTTTTACAACGTCCAGCAGTGAGCTTTTATTCTATAAAACGTTTTTAAAATCTATTTTATAGCTTGTAGTAACTCACGAGAGGCTTCTTTTATTTTATTTGTATTCATAATAATTTGTATTTTTCGTCAGAATGTATTTTGGTGCATTAGTTACACATTTTTTTTCTCAAAAAACACTGCATTGTGTGTAATACAACTGTGATTTTTATTAAATTAGTTAGTTTTTAAGGAAGGCCAGAGCTTCAGCTGTGTCAAATAGTTGTTCCCTTTAGTTAACGTTTTTTAAAAGAACATTATATTCCGATTTGATCATGTCCCCTTTATTGTATTACGGAGAGCAATGCGAACGTCCATTCCCATTGGATAACGCAGGATTTTACACCCGGAAGTAAGTATTTTCTTTACTGTTGTGTCGATTGATTTTACAGTGATATCTGCAATACTCATCAACTCAAAAACACGAGATTATCCTTGTTGATAACACAACATTGATTGGTTTGAATTGTGCACAATGCTTTTGTAATTTTCCCCTTCGATTCGGAGAAACAAATATTTGTTCAGTTTAGGATGGCCGAAGACACTACACTCCCCAGAACCCTCAGCTATTGTTCCGCTTTACCTCAAGCTCTGTGATTGGTTGACCTCCAACTGCATTCCATATGAAAAAAACGTTTCGTAAAAGATAAAATCATACTTTATTCAGCAGTGCTTGCTTTACTCTTTGAAAGTCATCACATGAATGCATTGTAATAAATGGTTTGGCTG
>NW_011348114.1:0-1094 GCF_000735185.1 Notothenia coriiceps
ATGCACCTGCCAATTGCCTGGTCAAGTTAGATGCTGCGTATCACAGTGCACTAAGATTTGTGACAAACTGTAAAGCATTAACACATCACTGTACCCTGTATGCAAGGGCTGGTTTGCTTTCACTAGCTGTACGGAGGCTCAGTCACTGGTACATTTTTATATACAAAGCCATGTTAGGGAAACTTCCATCTTATATCTGCTCCCTGATCTCACGGAAAATTGTAAGTGGCTACTGCCTGAGATCGAATGCTGTGGTTTTATTAAATCTGCCAACTGCTAGGACTGTCTTAGGGAAGACAGCTTTTAAATGCGCAGCTCCTCTGTCTTGGAATAGTCTGCAAATTAATTGGAAACTGAACAATCTGGTGCCACTAAATGTTTTTAAAGCTCGGTTGGATGCTACTCAATCGGAAGCTATTGGTACCTGTTTATGTGGATAATTATGTAAATGATGCTGTATGATGTCCTTTTGTTATTCTATTTATGTTTCATGTGGAACAACTTGAGCAGGTCTCCCTTGAAAAAGAGATCAATGATCTCAATGGGATTCATCTGTATAAATAAAGGTTTGAAATGAAAAAATGATGTGTTATTGCTTGTGAGCATACTCTAATGTTTTTTTGATTATTTAAATATATACAGTTCTGTTTCATATGAGTGTTGAGAGCTGTATCCATACATCTCTTCATTTGTGCACCAGATTGATGCATTTAGCTTCAATTTAAAGAAAACAAATCTTCCCGGGGTTCATGCCCACGTACCCCCCTAGAGGATGTGAGGTCATCACAAATAAAACAGGTTCACATGGATAGGATACTAGATAAGTGTGCACACTCATTATATACACTACAATTTTTTCTTGGATTTGTTAACACTATAGTCCCTAACATATTTGTAGAAAGGCAGGACATGGAATGAAATTGAGAAAAGGTTTCATTGTGGAGAACCCCCTGTTTTGTGTCCCCCCCACTTCTCAAACCAAAGTTACACCCTTGCCTGCAGGAGATGCAGTGTTACTACTGGCGATAAGGGCTGGTTGTTTTAACCATTTTCTGATGTCCATCATTGACTGCTGTGTAAGCACCTTGCAGATG
>NW_011348115.1:0-1717 GCF_000735185.1 Notothenia coriiceps
CTCTACTTTAAAGAGTCCTCTCCTGCTGATGTTCAGGTGTATATCAGTATGTAGTGTCTCTACTTTAAAGAGTCCTCTCCTGCTGATGTTCAGGTGTATATCAGTATGTAGTGTCTCTACTTTAAAGAGTCCTCTCCTGCTGATGTTCAGGTGTATATCAGTATGTAGTGTCTCTACTTTAAAGAGTCCTCTCCTGCTGATGTTCTCTTCTGATGTTCAGTGTATATCAGTATGTAGTGTCTCTACTTTAAAGAGTCCTCTCCTGCTGATGTTCAGGTGTATATCAGTATGTAGTGTCTCTACTTTAAAGAGTCCTCTCCTGCTGATGTCCAGGTGTATATCAGTATGTAGTGTCTCTACTTTAAAGAGTTCTCTCCTGCTGATGTTCAGGTGTATGTCAGTATGTAGTGTCTCTACTTTAAAGAGTCCTCTCCTGCTGATGTTCAGATGTATATCAGTGTGTAGTGTCTCTACTTTAAAGAGTCCTCTCCTGCTGATGTCCAGGTGTATATCAGTATGTAGTGTCTCTACTTTAAAGAGTCCTCTCCTGCTGATGTTCAGGTGTATATCAGTATGTAGTGTCTCTACTTTAAAGAGTCCTCTCCTGCTGATGTTCAGGTGTATATCAGTGTGTACTGTCTCTACTTTAAAGAGTCCTCTCCTGCTGATGTTCAGGTGTATATCAGTATATAGTGTCTCTACTTTAAAGAGTCCTGTCCTGAACCATGCTCAGTATATATAAAGGTGTCATCCGGCTCTCCAGGGCCTCAGCACTAAATCCCCTCCCAGTTTTTATGAGATAGTTAGCATGCGGCCCCCGCCCCCTCTCTTGTTTCCCATTTAAGCGCTGACTTGCCCTCCGATAACGGATGGCGCCACGAGTAATTGGAAAATTGGCAGGCTTGTCAGGGAGATTTGGTGGATGGCAGCAGAGCAACCGGAGCTGGGGTTCACGAGGTGTCGCCTCTCCCAGATTTATACCTGGCCAAGTATCCAGAGTTCAGGAAAAAGTGGAGAGGGTTTCCATCAGCTCTGGAGACAAGGTTCCTGTTCCTCTGCAGATAAAATACGAGCCGTCCTGGACGTTAACCCTAACCCTAATTTACTGCTTCTGCACGAGCCCTAACAAGAGTTCAGTGATTTACACACACACTCAGACAGGAAGTGCATCTTACGGCTCGCTTTAAACTTCCCTCTGCGTTAACAAACGCTGGTTTACATGATCGGCTCACGTGTGTTATTTATATACACACTCAGACAGGAAGTGTATCTTCACTTAGGACGGGTTTTAAACTCCCTTTTAAACAAAAATGAACACAATTAATTGTCAATATTCGATAGCTTCTTAAAGATGTATATTTTGACAGAATTTGGAATAATATCAACAATAATAATGCATTTGATTTATATTGGCGCCTTTCAAGACTCTCACGGTCACTGTACATACACAAAACAAAAACAAAACACCATCGGAACAACAAGACAATGAAACCAACAAGAGCAGAAGATGGGTCATGTGATCAGGGTGGATTTATTTTTTATTTAATTTTATGAAAAAGTATGAGATTTGTGCTTACAGTCTATCAGCATATTTATTTTCCCCTATGCCAACACATATAATAATAAAACAATGGATTTACAATGCAAAAAGTACCAAATTGGGATCAATCAGGTGTATATCAGTATGTAGTGTCTCTACTTTAAAGAGTCCTCTCCT
>NW_011348116.1:0-1663 GCF_000735185.1 Notothenia coriiceps
TCTACAGGTCTAGAGGTGTACAAGTGGTGGTCACGGTGCAGGTTTACAGGTCTAGAGGTGTACAGGTGGTGGTCCTGGTGCAGGTCTACAGGTCTACAGGTGTACAGGTGGTGGTCACGGTGCAGGTCTACAGGTCTAGAGGTCTACAGGTGGTGGTCCTGGTGCAGGTCTACAGGTCTAGAGGTGTACAGGTGGTGGTGGTCCTGGTGCAGGTAAGTCGTCGTCCTCTAAACGTACTCGGATCGCTTCTTGAAGGACACGTCGGTGCTCATCACCTGGTACCTGCGCTGCAGCGCCGGCTCAGTTCCCCCCCCCGGTGAATACCAGCAGGCTGAGACCAGCAGCAGCCCGGCCACCACCAGCAGGAACCCCCCCGCCCAGCCGATGAATAGAGCGTCTCCAAACTCCCACCGAGGAACCACATCCGGCACTTTATCGTCAAAGAAATGCATGACGGCCAAGTGTGCCATGTAGGACACTGGGACGAGACAGAGCACTCCAGACACAACCCCCAGCACCCCCCCTATGCTGGTCAAAATCCTCTTGGGGCCCCCCCTGCAGCTGTTCACCATGTGGAGTCCAGGCGTCGCCACCAGCAGGCCCAGCACGCCCACGGCCAGCGAAGCACACATGAGGAAACGAGACAGCTTCAGGTCTCTGGAGAGGCCCAGCAGGCTGTCGTAGGCCCGGCACTCCATCCCCCCCACGTCCTGCACCACACAGGTCTCCCACAGGCCCAGCTCGTAGCTCTCCACTGGCAGCAGGGCGGTGGACATGGTTAGCCACTGCGGCAGGAGGGTAGATGCTAACACGCAGAGCCACGCCGCCACGAACAGCAGCATGGCCAGCAGCTCCAGAGCGCAGGAGTCCATGTCCGTTATTTCTTCTTCTGCTCTTCAGACGAGAGGCTGCCAGAGACGAGAGGCTGCTAATTAGAGGAAATAGCTCACTCTGAGCTCCTTCTCTGCTCCCACTCCTCAGAGTTTCCTCTCGGGGGGAGGAACAGACCTCCTGCAGCACCAATGGGCAGCGAGGCGACCACAGGGGGGACATTAGATGCAGGCAGGATATTATGTGTTGCATGTTTACGCATCCTGTGTGACCTCCCTGTGTATAAATAAGCTGAGAAATGACAAGTTAAACCCTAAAGACGGGATTTTAGTTTATCTAAGAGATTATTTACAATATTATACCTTATTATTACCTTTATTCTATGTGATGGACATTACTTTATGAAGCTGTCTTTTTTGTCTTTATCTTATTAAAGGCAAAACCAGATAAAAAACCTGTTGAATAATTTATTTGAAGTTATTAGATTACTTCATAAACCATTTAGAATATTTAATAATGCAAACTCATAGACGTAATTATGAGTATACCATATAAGTTAATTGATGTAATAAGTATACAATATCAGATTAATAAGGAATGTGTGATATTTTATACGTTTGATGGTGATGTGTGTGAGCATGTGACTGAAACAGAGCTGCTGATTGTTGCTCTGTGGGAGAAAATGAACAAACAACAAAAATGCACAGATAAGATCCTCTGGAGAACAAAACGCTCAGCTGACCACACACACACACACACACACACACACACACACACACACACACACACACACACACCACTGTTCTGCTTTGAGCAGGGAGAAGCTCCATCA
>NW_011348117.1:0-10037 GCF_000735185.1 Notothenia coriiceps
TAATGAAGGCAGTGCCAGGGCCCACCAGGATGGCAGTCTCTCGTGTCACAGACATCAAGTCTGCTTTTGAGCTGGTAATTTCGAACACAGTGCTGAAGATCGTTCTGGATATGACCAATCTGGAAGGGAGACGTGTGTATGGGGAGGAGTGGAAGGAGCTGGACGAAATGCATTTACATGCGTATTTGGGTCTCCTCGTCCTGGCTGGGGTCTACAAATCCAAGGATGAATCGACAGCCAGCCTGTGGGACGCAGACATAGGCAGGAATATATTTCGAGCCACAATGTCTCTGGGGACTTTCCACATTTTCTCAAGAGTGATCCGATTTGATAATCGTGACACAAGAGCTGGCAGACGTGAGAGAGACAAGCTGGCAGCTATAAGGACAGTGTGGGACAAGTGGGTAGAGCGGCTTCTACTTCTCTACAACCCAGGAACTAATGTCACAGTGGATGAAAGGCTGGTGGCATTCAGAGGTCATTGCCCGTTCAAGCAATACACCTTCGAAACCGGCAAAATATGGCTTGAAAATATGGGCAGCATGTGATGCAAACTCCAGATATGCACTAAACCTGCAGGTTTACACTGGAAAGCCAGTTGGAGGAGCCCCTCTCTGGGGCTTCTCCAACTGGGTTGAATCAGGGCATGAGTCAGGGCATGAGGGTTGTGCTCGACATGGCACAGGGTCTTTGAGGTCACAACATAACTTGTGACAATTTCTTCACGTCCTACAACCTGAACCTGAAGCTCCTGAAGAGAAAGCTAACAATGGTTGGAACTGTACGAAAGAACAGAACGGAACTCCCTGCCGAAANCTGGTGATCAAGAACAGGGTCCCTCAATCCTCCAAGTTTGTGTTCACAGACACCACAACCCTAAAGCACTCTTAATTGCTGTTACAATAAAATACTTTCAATACGAATCCTTATGACTAATTTGGCTTGATTCTAAGTGAACGGGTCAATTTGACCCTGAACAGAAGAGGTGTCTATTTATCAACATCAACCAATTGTAAAACAAGTTGGAACATTTTAAAATTAATTTAAAACATGTTATGTCATGCTAAACTAATGTATTTTATATCAACGTTTTTCCAATGTAAAAAAGAAAATAGAAAAATGTGTTTGAATGTATATGTTTTGAGAAAAACGAGTGACCTATTCTAATGGAATCATGATCTGTGAGGGGTGAATAACACAATTGCACTAAATATTGATTTAATTGATAGTAATAAAAGGTAGAAACTATGTAAAAACAAAAATCTGGATTTTGGGGCTTCTGACAATTTTTGGATTATTAAACATGCACTGGGTCGAATTGACCCACGAATATTATTGCTGTTACAAAAAACGAATATAACAGGAGGGTAAAAGCTTTATATATATTCACGGGGTAGAGGGCAAGCTGTGCTGCCTGCTTCAAATGAAAGATAAATTGGACAAAATAAAGGATCACACTACAGAAGGGGAAACTGTTCCAACGCATTCATGTAACTGAGCTAGGATTTAATCTTGCCATACAGGGACGAAAAACTATTTTTGCTATCTCACATGGTTCATTTTGAACTGCTGCAACAGTAGCTTTGTAAGCTAACGATTATAATGTGTTCACATATAATATTTGAAGGTCAGATGGCAGTCATTTTGTTCTGCTGATTCCATCCCGAGGGACTTACAACGTGTGGCCTGTTATTAATAAAAGCATCTCTCTATTTAAACACCTTTTATGCCACCTATGTATTCACGATGTCTATGGTCGTACAGGGGAGGAGGTCAGGAGGATTAAAGCCAGAGGGAAGAAGCTGCTTTCTAGGTCTAGTGATTGACATTAGCTGATGCTTTGATCCAGTAGATGAGCCTATTGGAACAGTTTGCAGTCAAGTGTCTCGCCCAAGGACACTTTGACAGGCTGACCCTGTGATTGGTCAGAATCCCTCCTGTCCTCGGTTTTGCAAACACGATTTTATACACATCAATTTAAAGTCTAGACATAGTCAGAGACAGTGTTGGGGTTAACAGGCGTGTTACTGTAATCAGATTACATGTATCTGTTACACGCTACTGTTGATAACAGCAGTAAACACATGACAGATACTAAGCACGACACACACTTGAAGGTCTTCTGCATAAAGGGAGGACAGAAAAATAAATCAAACGTCCCTTTTCACTGGAGCAAACATGGCAGAGAGAAACAGACGGGAGTATTTAAAAAACGCCATTTTTAATTCAAGTTCCAGCTTTGCTTGCTCATTATTTCTGTTCCTTCCATATCATTTAAAGCTGTATATTTGGTATATGTATTTACTGAGCACTATGTATACAATATAATTCAATAGACATACAGTAGCCGAACAAGGGAGGGCTTATTAAAGCCAAAAAGAGGAATTTTGAAATGTAGTTTCCGTGTTGTAATAAAAGCGTACATGACTGCTGCGAGTCTCAGTCGGGAACACTCAGCAGAGCTTGTTGACAGGGTCTCATGTTTGAACTCTCAGGAACGATGGAGAAGATCAAGAACATGTTGGTAACTTTTAATGACTTCTACTCCGGCTTTCAGGTGAAGCAAACAGCGACTGATGCTATTTATAGTGTCAGCCATTATATCTGCATCAGTTTACCTGAAGAAAACTCAGTTCACTTGATTCTGCAAAGTGTGAGGCTTCCTGTGAGAATGAGACATTGGGAAATTAAATCCTAACTTTTGGAAGAACCCTACCTAACCCAGTGTTGTTTCAGAGACATGTCTATCACCGTCTGTATCGACATGTTTCTTTGCTTTTTTCTTATTTCTATTCAACTCTGGAGTGTTGATTCTATTTCTATCTGGAAGCTTTTGAGTGTGTTGTCCCACATCTCGTAAGAAGCATTTTTAATTGCCTCTGTCTTTTTATGTGTGGTTGCTGATGCCTTTTCATGTGTTTCCTTAACTGTGTCGTAAACCAAAACCCATATTATGCTAAATAATGCAAATGTGAAAATGTGTGTGCACGATAATGTGAAATCCATATGTCCAAGCCCTCTAACAAACGGCCAGGCTGCTGAAACCACTCCACACTGAGAAGTTTCCTACTGATTGGACTTGAGCAGAAACTCGCCAGACACTTGGAGGGTATGGATTTGTTCCCTCAGTTATCTGACCGCCCTGCTGCTCTACAGTACCTGATGTCGTTGGAGAATTCCTTCTCAAAGCCCCGTCTGCTGCTCAGCTTCCAGAATATGAGCCCGATGAAGACCAGTAGGATGAAGATGAGGAGCAGAGAGCCCACGATGCTGCCGACGATCACCGCTGCTCTGTTTGGAGCTGTGAAAACAAGGAATCAATACAGTGGGAATCATCCATTATTGTGTTATTTTAACTGCGCAGTGCAGTGGTGACTGACCTCTCCAGGGAAATAATGTCTTCTCACAAATCATAGATACAGATTGTATTGTCATTTTCAAATAAATATGTGTTTGTCTTGTCAAAGTGTCTAAGACAATAGGAAATTGGGAACAACGCTTATTTGTTGCTTCCTTGCCGAGAGTTAGATTACTATAAGAGTAACCAGGGGCGCCGTAAGGGGGTGAAAAGTTAGGACGATTCTGACTAACTAGACTGTTTAAGTAACCAATGTGATTATCTTTTCATGGGGCCCAAAATCCCTGGCGGCGCCCCTGAGAGTGACCGTCATCTGTAGGCTAGATCTACGGCAGCTATAGGTACCTTAGTTTAGTACAAAGACTAGAAAAAGTGAAAACTAAAATGGCATTTTGAAGAACGCAGGCTCCCGCCAAGGTCTAGATGTTGATCTGACTAAAGGTCAAGGAGGGTACATTTTCCAATAGCCTTCTCTCGTAATGTTATTCAACATGAAACTAAAATGAGATTAAAATGGAATCAGTTCTTTCTTTGCTAATGCTACACACTACCATCTTATACATTTCATTAAACAAGTGCATTAATGAACAAAGAAACACCCTCCAAGGCTCGCTCATCCCTGACATAACTATCTATCAGTTTATATATTTAAATATATTCAAACATTCGGATTCATACATATCTTGATATTACAAGGGATCATTAAAGTGTGTCTTCCCTCACAGACAGTAGATCACGACATCACTCAAATGTTAGATCTGGTTTGTTTTATTTGTACAAAGATGTGTTTTTATGAGGGGTTACATGGAGAGCTATTCTTTGCACGCACACACTTACTTCCCCAAGTCTCTGTAGGTTGCATGGCAACCTCACGGCGATGACAGGACTTTAGAAAATTTGACTATTTCTTGATATTTCTCTAACTCTTGGTGAAACCTAATAAGCCAGCAGGCTCCTTTCATTTCCCTCGTCCTTTAAGGCTTTGTAACAGGCTTAATATAATTCAATTACCCTTCCAAGCATTTCTCTAGACTAAGCTATATATTAATTGTCTGAACAAACTCAAAGTATGGAGATAAATAGCTTTCAGCATGTTTATAAGCTTCAGACGAAAAAGAGGTTTCTTTTCATCTCAGAATGAAAGGGCTAAATTGGTAAAAACATCCACTACAGAGCAAGAAATTGGAGAAAAGCCTGAAAAGTTAGAGGAATTTTTAGCAGAAGCCTTCATATTATTCTGTAATATATTGTAAATCCTCTTGCAACACCTCTAGAGGGGGGGCCTAAGCCTAAGGGTTGGAACCTATGATCTAGCACAGCACCCTGCATATGAAATGAAAGTGAGTGATGCTCTGCCTGGAGCTGAACGTCTGAGCACTGTGACTGGAATCTATGGATCCTGCTGGATGTAATATAAGGGTCTGCTCCACTGATCAGGAGGCACACAAAGACACAAATGTGTTATGAATCTTCTTTCGTGTAACGTCAGAGGTCCAACTCGGTGTCGTGTAGCCATGCCCGCATCTCTGGTCCTACGGCTGGCTTCCGAGGGTGGTCTATATAAAGGGCAGGTGGTTATTATATGTTCGGCAGTCTGTTCAGGGTCACCGCACTCGCATGCAGAACTGTCTGCCAGGCCGCTCTTCTTCATTGATGTTTTGAAGCGACCGACCCCAGTTCGTAGACGGTTTAGTGTGGTCAATTTCCGGCGTGGTAGGTCGTCGCCTATGGCGCCATCTCCTGGGTCCCAGATGTAGCGATGGATGCGGGAGGGCCCGGCTAGCTCCCACTCCTGCCTCCAAGCAGCCGCCAACCATGCATCTCTGGAGAGGTCCTCAGAGGTGGAATTGAGAATCTCTTGTGCTGCCTTGTTGAAGGGGAAGCGGGACTTGAGCCTAGAAGCGCTGCTCTCGTTGTTGTGTTATGCAGGATGTGCCAGTCATGCTTTTGGGCTTTCCTGGCCAGGGCGAGTGTGGCAGCCTCCCGTCGTGTTATGAATCCACAGAATGGAGAGTCTTTTGTTTCTCTGAAGAATCACAGACTGAGTTTCCTCCTGGTGAAGCTCTGCCATGTCTCTGTCTTCTTCTCTTCTTTCTTGTTTAGAAGTGATACTGCACATCAGATATGCCGTCAAAACGGAATGTCCTCTTACCTTTCACAGTGTGCCAACTTAACTAATATGATCAGGTGCCTATATGAGTGCACTTGTTGGCTGCTGCTGCCCTTTTTCTTCAGAATTTCTCAAGCTAATAGGAGGCTGTCGCCGACATCACTCATGTTAGACTCAGCGACTCAGCAGCAGGAAGTCAGAGCTGATGGGATAAACGCTTTGTCTTCTGTGAATAAAGCAATTATTCGCAATTGACTGTGACCTTATTCCGTCACCATTAGACAACTTAATAGGGAGCACACATTAATGTTACAGTGGTTAGACCCAGTGTAAGAGATCGTGGCAGAACTACAAAGAGAGGAGACTAAAGGGAAGGGAATGTGGGTCTTTCATGTTCACATGTGTGCGTCACGCTGTGTGTGAACAGGGACTTACTGTGTGTGTGTGTGTGTGTGTGTGTGTGTGTGTGTGTGTGTGTGTGTGTGTGTGTGTGTGTGTGTGTGTGTGTGTGTGGGGGGTGTTAGTTGCCTTACGTTTGTTGGCTTTCAGGTTGATCCGGCAGTGTGCGGCTCCTACAGCATTGTTCACTTCACAAAGGTAGAATCCTGCAGAGCTCTGAGAGTGGTTTCTGATTCTCAGCTCCCCACTCACGCCGTCTGAGAACACATGAACGCCCTCCATCACGGATTAAACAACGTACTGTACATGAGCTGCACATACATGGGGATACAATGCATGAGCTCTTAGGCTTTCTGATTTTACACATACAGTATGAAGATGTTTGAAGAGGAGGAGAGCTGTTGAAGGGCTATGATGCTTATTTTCAGGTTAATATTGATATTTGTCTGCCTCTACCGTGACATGTCTCCGTGCTTTAATGTTCAAAAAGCTCTTTATTTTTCTCATACTGCCTGTGCTGCTGCTCTAACCAATAGAAGCATGAGTGTTACAGAGTGATGTCACAATGTTACAGAAGTAAATAAAGAAGTGAGAGAAATACCCTTCCTTGGAGGGAACATTAAGATTCAACTTATTGTCACATAGTACAGGTACTATGTAACAAAACGGTTTCTCTGCATTTGACCCATCCTAGTGTTAGGAGCAGTGGGCTGCCATTATGTAGAGCGCCCAGGGAGCAGTGTAGTGAACGGTGCCTTGCTCAGGGACACCTCGGTAGCACTTGGTATTTCCGGGACTTGAACTGGTGACCTTCCAGTTGCCAAGCCAAGTCCCTATGGCCTTAGCAGACCATTTACATGCACAGGAAATGTATAACCCCAAAAAGCATATTAGGGTTCATTTAACACACATTTTTGTTACCAATGTGGACACGGTGCAATGCAATTTACACTCAAAAATGTCAACTAGATTTTATGTATATTTATATTATAAAGAGTGAGGGGGATAAAATGCATCCTAAGTTGATTATTACCAGTTTGACTGTAGATTTCTGTGTTGCGTATCAGTATTTCCTAATTCCTAGTTTTTTTAACCTGACTTTCTATTATTTTCATAGAATTTGAAACATCTGAATAAATAATGAGTTTGGACATTCGTTAATCTTGTAAAGTCCACACCGTACATTCAAAAAGAAAATGTGTTTTCATTGAGTTCTTAAACAGCTGTCCCCTGTCCTAACACACACTCTTTGATCTGCAGTAGCACCATGACATCAGCAGAGGTCACACTCACCCTGTGTAGCTGCAGTGGGGAGGGGGCCGGTGCTTTCTCTCCTCCAGCTGTACAGTAACGGAGTGGAGCCTCCTGCAGACAGGCAGTGTAGAGAGACAGCCCCCCCGATCAGCTCCCCCCCCTCCACCCAGCACTGAGGCACTGACGGCTTGGCTGGAAATCATACAACAAATGGATCATTTCACTTCCATTTCTATTCCTTTTTCTGGAAAAAACCATACAGCTTTTTAGCCTTAAGATGAAATTGGAGGAACCATTTAAAACCACCCACATGTTAGATGGTTGGCACCGACATTTATGCATTTTTATCTCTCAAAAATCCTATCAGCGTGCACATAAATAAAGTATACATTTGTAAATCGATAGGCTTGATGGGTTAGAGAAGGCAGAAACATGAAGTACAGTCCAGTTTTGGGAGATGAAAGAAGACAGCGATTGGTGGTGATTAGAGTGAGATGTATTGCGATACTCACTGACAAAAGAGCTTTAAATCACAACATTTCACACATTGGACTGAGTTGTTCCCTATTTACATTATAAAAGACGGAATCCTAGCTATCTACTTTCAATCGCTGCATTCTTTGAAGCACTTATCCTGCTCAGGTTCATACAAAAACCCTGATCTATAAAATGATTTGTTTGCTGTTAGGCTGAAAACAGCTTCAGGCTGTCTGTTGATATGGGAGCCTTTGAAGCAGATATTTATTCAACCATCTGCTAGTTTTTATCAAGCGGAAGGTGATATGATTTGATCGGCTTTGATACGGAGCAAGAGTGTTAAGAGAAAAGTCCTGAGAAAGACTTTGGGTAAGGCACCACAGGGTCAGCTAAAGTTCAACAATGGTTTATGCTAAATAAATCGTCCAAATGTTTCTTCCATAAAAATGACAATTTTAAAATGTTCGGAACTCTAAGCGTCAAACAGGGCGACATTTGACTGATTCTTGTAAATGATACTGAACTCACTCAGGCTAAAGAATATGTAGTGCTTTGGTTTGAGGGTTTGATTTTGGATTTGAGTTTTGAACCCTTAATTTCAAGTCTTTACAATCTTGTCCTATGGAAAGAATAAATCAGATCTGATGGGGAACGTCACATTTCTGTGAGACAATTGTGTTTTTTTTTTGCCATATTGTAAACCTTGTTCCTTTCAATACATCTCCCCCCTTTTGAGACTGTTTCTGACATGACTTGTTATTCTAGTTGAAGTCTAAGTGGGCAGATAATGAAAGAGAACTTTGTGAAGATGAAAGAAAAGATGTTCAAGGCTGGGCAGTTTGGTAGTGAATTGTGAAGCTTTTAAAAAGTGAAATTAAAAAGCTCTTAAGGTTTTATGTTTAAAGTAGTTCATGTTTGAAAGTTGTGATGGGAAATAGATTTAAAAAATAATCTTCCAATTACATTTTATTCTGAGGAACATTGTGTCCCATGCTTCTGATTTGGGACGTAATCATGAAACATCTTTGAAAGGGTTATTTATTAATGAGTTCATTCATAATACATATGTCTATTAATAGCTGATCTCCTGCTCCATCCGAGTTACTGCTCAAGCTCTTCAGGTCATATCAGCTGGGATAGAATTACTAACAAAGAATTGCTAACAAACCACTTATATACTAATAAAGGACAGGCCTATCTAAAGCCAGTTGAGTAGCACTTTAAATCTTTTGGCTCTATGAAACCCGATGTACATATATGATTCTGTTTTCTTCAAGGGTATACTTGTACTTTTACTAGTCCTTTATTAGAGATGTGTCGGTTGCTTGTGTTTGTTTTTAGTGTCAGGATGGAACCCTTGTCTTTTTCTCTGCAAACAGAATCTACCTACGGTTACAAATAAATAACCTGAACCTGAACCTGAACCTGATCTTCAAGTTTGTATCTTCCTGGTCGAATGCACTTATTGTAAGTCGCTTTGGATAAAAGTGTCAGCTAAATGCAATGTAATGTGATAGAATCAAGTAAATATTCAAATGTCAAGATGAATACACTGATAAATGGATCTATGAAGTACATTTCAAATGACTATTGACCTTTATTCTCTAAACAACAGCTCAATCTGTATCTATTGATTTCAGAAAAAACAGCCCTTTCCAGAGTTAGTTAAGATGATTGATTTAAACACAATGGTCGAAAACTGTGTACATTTTGACCATAAAACGGGTGAATGGTGTGAAAATCAAGTTATATTTTTGTTTTTGCAAAGGAGTAAACACTGTGTTCTAGGATAGCATTCTGTTTTTTTTTTTTGCATTTTATTAATAATAATCACTTGAGAGAATTTGACCTGAATTTAGGGAGCATTAAATACACATTTTTTGTATTTTATAGAACAAACCCTGACTTGAGAAAGCCTTTAATCTCAACCGACACTGAGAGAGCAATTCAATTAGTTCTCCTTGACATTCGTGTGACCTTGAACAAAACTGACCCCCACAAACCACTAATGGATGCACATCAGTTTGGTAATGCAGTAGAAGTCTTAAAAGATTAAAGTGGGCATGATAGCAGGAACCACCAGATCATGTTTGTAGTAAATGGCAAGTTTAATGGATACTGGCATGTGACAAGGAAACGTAACCTTCATGGAAATAGGCAACCCCAAAATGATTGTGGCTTCCTTCTCCTTTAAAGGTCACCTATTATGCAAAATCCACTTTTTCATGTCTTTTATACATCAACATGTGTCCCCTCTGCGTAAAGAGATTCTGAAAGTTTCAGGAAAAAAGATTCTCTCTCTTTTTGTCCTGATCCATTTCTATAAAAACCTGTCTGAAAATGAGCTGATCAGATTTTGGCCACCTTATGATGTCATAACGAATTTTTGGTTTGTGTAACCATTAGCCAATCACCAACCAAGGTAGCCCCCCCCCCCCC
>NW_011348117.1:10124-28208 GCF_000735185.1 Notothenia coriiceps
AACCAAATGTCTCTCAGAGGGGCGTGGGGAGGGGCTCCTTATTTTCATCTAAAGTAACAGACAAAGAATCAGCACTTTAGAAACAGGGCTGAAACAGAGGGGATTATGGGATGCTACAATGATATGTTTGGTATTTGGAGCCAAACACTTCAGAGACATGTTTTGTATATATCTGAGACCTATAATATATTGATGAAAAACAGTAAAATAGGGGACCTTTAAACCAATAATGTAACGTGTGCCAGGCCCAATGCCCCTTCTTACCCATGACCACCAGGGACACCTTCCTGGCGTCCACTCCAGGGGATTTCTTCACTTTACACTGGTAGGTAGCACTGTGGGCAGGGGACAGCGGAGAGATAGACATGGAGGCGTCCCCCATGGAGGGGTCCGGAGCAGCAAATCTGAACCCTTTCCCCAAAGTGCTGTCCCCATGGATGTATGTGGTGCCGCTGGTGAAGGACAGGAGCTAGTGGAAGACAAAAGAAAGATTGCACAACAAGATTAAACGTGCTGAACATTGTGTGTGTGTCCCCCTCCCCCCCTGTGTGTAGTGGAGTGACATTGATCAGCAGGACAGAAACACAGCCCCCAAATGAATGCTAATGTTGCTCTATCTCTTATTGGGAAGATAATATTATTTCCTGTCTGCCGGATGATGAATGAGCCATTGTTTCCCAAAGCATTAGCATATCACTTTATAACTTTATGTGACGATTGTTTAAAGGCTGTGTGGTTGTTTTTGAGTCCCTCTGCTTCCTAGTGGACAAAGTTCCACAAAGAGGATTTCTAAAATGCAGAGGAAAAAAATGCTCTTAAGTCTCTGACAGAAATGACTCATTTAATGAAAAAGGCAACGGGATAAATGACTAATTTGTGCGAAATTAAAAAGGTGCTAGGGGCTCATGCACACACCAGCCTCCTGAACTTGATTTTAATTAACAAACAATGTACATTATGGGGAATAGAATTTTAAAAATGTGAAAAGTAGTGTGAAATCCAGATAAATGAGATGTTTTAAAGATGTAATTTCCGTTATGGGATAGGTCACAAGAGTTTCCAATCATAGTTTGGCTCAACTCGACTCACTTTTGGTCACAGGTCCTTTCCTTTAATTGGTTTTCCTCTGCAGATTTTACCCCCAAATGATGTGGGTGGCTCTGCTGATAGTCTAAGCAACAGCACATGAAATTGCCATGAACAACAAACATATAGATTGTCTGCACTCAATAAATTGTACGCCTCTATGTATGGCATAGTGTACGCTGATACTGTACATATAAATACTTTATATATGCCAAGTGAGCCACGATTGTTTTTGACCATCATTTACAGAGTTTCGAATACTTCTCGAGTCAGCTCACAACGATTGGATCCTTGATCTAGGTGGATCCAACTGAAAAGAACCAAAGAAGTGTTGAGCTGAGCCATCTTGTAACCAGGGTTGGGAAGGTTACCGTAGCTCAAAAATATGATCTGTAAAACATAATCAGTAGTCTCATCTGAGTATGAGAATATGAAAGTATAATATGTATGGGGCGGCTGCGGCTGTGGCTAAGTGGATAGAGTGCTGGACTTAGAATTAGGGGGTAGCAAGAATTGCTCCTGTGGGGATTGTCTACAGTACAGTAAGTCGCTTTGGATAAAAGCGTCTAACAAAAAAATGACATGTAATGTAATGTAACCTGATTGAAAACGTGTTTTTAACAAATCTTAGTTGATAGAGATTTCACTGATTTTGCTCATTTATAACTTAATTTATGAGGCAATATACCTCACCTCTAGGGGCCCAGTCCTTCGTATATCTATATTACAAAAAGTGTCCTAATACTGCATTAAAAAAACCTATTTAAAAAAAGAAGAATGAAAGCAGCCCAAATGAAAACCAAAACTGAAATTCCAGGCAGTACGTCTACCTATAATATATTGACCTTATTGACACATTGTAATCCTTCCAGTAATACCTGTTTTTTTATGTAACAATAATGTGATTACGTCTGTTCTTAATGTAACAGTTTGACTATACAGTTACTTTCATTTGTATCCTGATTGCGTTATCACGGTTGATGTGATCCGTTACTCCCAAAGCGTGCCTCTCACCATGTGGTCTTTCTGCGTGGTGTCTGGACTGACCACGGACCATTCGATGTCGAGCTCTCCGGTGTCTGAGGGGCTCGGAGTGTAACGGCAGCCCAAAGTCAGCCTCTCTCCCTCGGCCTTCTGAAGGGTCTGCGGGCCCGTGGACGTCACCAGCATCCCCTCCGCACACTTCAAATCTTAAGAAAAGTTAGACAGGTGATAAAAAATGTATCTAAAATACGTTAATATATATAACATACTCTTACCATACACTTTTCTATGTATACTTTTAGATTTGAATAATGATTGAAATTAGTTTTGCAGAGCAGACCTGGTAATAAGTTAAAAAACACAAACATAATCGTTGCTGACAAGAAATACATGACTAATAAGAGCAGGACAAATTACATATATTATATGCAATAACAAAGAGCTCCAATAGCAGCACTTTATATATAGTATACTTCAATTTACGTCCGGCAAAACAAGCCCTACACAGCTTTTAGTTTACAGTGTCCTTCACCATATGTTCAACCACATGTTTTGTTATGATTGAAAACATCTTCAAGTGGTTTCATGAGATGAAAGCGCAAGGAAAGAGCCATTAGCCAGATTATGATAGCGACATTATAATTATTAAGAACATTTTCCATTAGTGGTTTCATTCGATGTCTTCAACAATATATTGTTGAAGACAATAAGACAATATATAATATATACTCAGATGAGTACCTGAGGCCTGTACTACGAAGCTGGATTTTCGCTTAGCCGGCTGACTTCAGGGAAAGCTCGGGCTTTCCGGTCCTACGACGCTGGTTCTCTTTTTAGCAGGCTAGATCTCCATGGTAACTTATGCTGTACGGCTAACCTGCCCCGGAGCAGGTTAGGTTGCAGGCTAAGAGCTCAACTCAGTGAAAGCACTGCCTGCTGACCAATCAGAGCTCAGTGTGCGGAGTTTAAAGCGATGAAGTCATATTACAGGAGAAAGGAAATACAGAAAAGCTGCCGTTGCATGAAAGACGGCCGGCAAAAATCACAGACTGTGTGAACGTGAACATTAATAGAATATCACCTCCCATCTTCAGAGCAATCTGACTATTATAACATTAGCGTTAAGAAAGCTTACTTAAATATCTGCCACACTAAGTAACCGGATCGAAGTAACATTAAGTACAGGGGGGGGGGGTGCTGTAGCGGATACTTCAGCGAAAGTCGACGACGGGGGGGGGGGCTAGTGGAGTACTTCGTGACCACAGAGCGTGAACGTTGTGATCAGCTGTTTTAGTGCAGTTCTCCAGTGAAGGGGGGGAGTCTCCCTCCGCAGCCGGTTGGCGTAGTTTTGGCACAATTCCGTTGTACAGACCGACGTTAACAGCAGCCCCGTCTGTGCACACGGAGACCGACTGTCGTCCGGTGATCTAACCGCCTTCTGGAAAAGCTTCACAAGTACGTCGGTACGCAAATGCGCTTTGTGACACAAGTGACGGTACGCATTTCAGATTGTTGCCGCGCATACCTGCGTACCAGTTATGTGCACCCCTGTATATAAGTGCACACATATTTAGAAAAGTTGGAAATGGACTTGTTTTGATGTTTTCAAGGGGATTGCGTCTTGGAGGAAAAGCACTGAAGTGTTCACTGTTCAGAGATTCAAGCGTTCTGTTTTACTCCGACGGTTACCCGTTTTGTATTATTTTTCAAATCATGGAACACTCTGATGATATTGAACTGATTTTTTGTTTTATATTAGATTTCTTGTTTTTTATATTTTATGTATGCACCATGACATCAAGTCAAATTCCTATTGTGCGAACCTACCTGCAATAAACCTGTTTCTGATTCTGATTCTGAAAAGCAACCCTTTGCAGTCATTATCTTTTCAAACTAAAAAGGTGCATTTGAGCCCAGACCCCGAAGAAAAAACAAATCCCTGGAACATTAGAGTGTCATCTGGAGGCATAATCTCAAAGCATGATTGGACAGTCAGTGAGCGCCATGGTAACACATGTTGAAGCACACCACTGAGGGCCTTCAGCTCTTCAGTGTTGAACAGAGACGAGGCTATATCAGGCTGAAAACCTCTCAAGAAAGGGGCTTCGGTCAAGGCCAGGCAAAGTAATATACAATAGAGGAGAGTCATTGTGTCTGTATGTGCGTGTGCGTGTGCGTGTGCGTGTTCTTACCTGTGCTCAAGAGACTTGCGCTGAATAACAAGTAGACGGACGACCAGGACAGGCAAATATCAGTGAAGGTTTTTCTAATCATAGTGTTGCTGTATGAGATCAAATCATGAAGATGGTCAAAACGACTAAGATTATAGCAAACATATATAAATCTGTACATATGACATATGATACTAATCTTAAAATATGAAGCAGCATATTAATGTATTGTTTCTATAGATATCACCTGAATGCAGATCCAAACGTCTGACAGTGGAATACAAAGGGTGTAGCAGCAGCTCTCGCTTTACAGAGAACTCCTTGTTTACTTCCCCCCTCATTCCCATAACACCTCCTGATTGGACGGCGGCTCCACCTGTTTCACCTGTTTACAAGTCGGTTCCCTTGGTGTTGGGATCCAGCTGTTGATATTGCCTCTCAAACCCTTCAATGTTCCCAAGTGTGTGCTCTTTATAATCCTCACAACTGCCACAACTAGTAAATTATGTTAAATAAGAGTGTAATCAAGTTAGGTTAAACCAATGGGAACGAGCACGAGGAAATCACTGCTCAGGCATAGCAGCTGAAGAACAATAGAGAGCAATCCATTGTGAAACTGGAGGAGGGACCCTGCAATTAAATAGGGTTTCTGATGATGCATCTGATGAGAACTGCTACTGAAAGCATTACATCTGCAACACAATCGTCTCTACACTCAATGATATTTGTCTTACTGCGTTACTACATCCACCTTCAGCTTCATTTATTTGTATAAAAACATAGTGGCTGTACATTCCTTATTTGTTGCACGCACAATACACCACTTTAGAACCTTTCATTTGTCCGATGTCCGTGGTTTCAAATAATCACGACGACAAAGGGAGCACATGAGGTCTCAAGTGACGAGAAACTGGTTGTGCGGCCACAGCCACGAGCCAGCAAGGTTTCTGCACAAAAGCAAGAGGAATACAAAAAAGGGATAGAGCTTATCTCTGTGCCAGATCTACAGGGAAACAGCCTTTTTAGATGAGAAACGGTGGGGTGTCCTTCAGTAGATAAAATGCAGAAAATAGATTAGTTGTAAAAGATAAAAGGCTCCATCTCCTGTGGAATAAAATATATTAAAAAAATTCAGGTGACCCTTTTTTTTTTTTTTTCACAAGCTTTGGGCATTTTTTTCTTTAGATTAGATTTTTTACATCCAGTTTTCAGAAACATATACATACAGTATATAAATCCTGCTAATTTCCTCAGTGACACCCACTTCAGAATGTTGTCTAGGGATGCATTGTACTTCGCTGGAGGAAAATGATGTGCTTTGAGAGCATTGGAACTGAATTCCATAATGTGAAAAAAATTACCATTTGTACCTTTTCAGGACATCATTGTGTACTGTATGCTACCACCAAGCGCCAACCAGCAAAAACACAACGTTAGATTCAACTGTACTGTCAATGCACAAAGAACCGGTATAATAAAACATAGGTTATGTAACAAGTGTGATGTGTATGCCCTCCGCAGGTATCCTTATCTGTAATGTTTTCTTTCTGCAGTTTGCTACACTGTTATACTTTTGTTGAGAGTCAGTGGTGCAGCAGTCAAATCTACATGAATCCTTAGAAAAGGGTGGACAGGGAATACAAATGGACACCCAAAAACCTTAAGTGGACTCCACAAATATATATTTAATTTTCACAATAGTCCTAAAATAACTGTGACAAGAAGCTATTTAGGGTTGAAGTGTGATGAACAGCAGGGCAATGGCAGGCTCTGCTCTGATTGGTTTGCTGGTAGGCTCTGTTGTGATTGGTCAACCGCCTAGATGTCTTGCTCCTTAATCACGTACAATGTGTCGGAGCGCTAGACAATAGAACTGTGAGTGTTACTTAGTGATGTCACTATGTTACTGAAGTACACAAATAAATCCAATTGAGGCGTATCAGGGGGGGAGATAAATCTTGGGATTGTTGCATTTGTAGACTATTTACAGGTTATATATATTGTATTTCTATTCTGATTCATCATCTAGGTAAAATCTTGATTTGCCGTTTTGTGCAGATTATTAACAAACAACTTTTATGTGTGAGAAAGCTTTTTTCTTATTTTTATTTTTTTACAATAATATATAAGAGAGTTGGAGAGTTTGCCCGTCAGCAAGAAACTCTTTTGACATTCCTATTTGCCTTCATTGTGAGGCCATCACCATATGATGGTGGGGATAATGTTACAGGACCAATACAAAAGACAAATGGCTCTGCCACTGTTTGGGGGTATTTCAGCAAGCTTAAGAAACAATACTCCTAAACATGTATAATGAACTACTAAAAAGAGACTTAGTCATTTGGGTCTGTGTAACCGTTATGCAACACAAGATGTTGGCCTAAGTATTTTTACATAACTTGCCAAGTTTGGCTTCCCTGGGATTAATGTTTCTTGAGCTAGAAAATAAACAAAGACAGAAGAAAAACAGGCAATCCAAGTGAGGTCTAAAGGGACTTTCACTTCTTGGATTAATACACAAGTCCTAGAAAATAAACATGACTACTTGTTCCACAAAACCTTTGTTGGCTTGCGTTTTATGCAAATGTATTACACTATTTTATTATCCATTTTTAGAAGATAGCAGAGACAGTAAACCAGTCGAATGACACCCAAGGTGGTAGTTCTTCTTTCCAATGATATGC
This sequence comes from Notothenia coriiceps, assembly GCF_000735185.1. NCBI lineage: Eukaryota > Metazoa > Chordata > Actinopteri > Perciformes > Nototheniidae > Notothenia > Notothenia coriiceps. Next base: position 17,050 of record NW_011348117.1, read on the forward strand.
CCAAGAATTGCAAGTAAATGCCTCCATTATACGCCTTTGTTTACTCCCATAACATAGTGACATCACCATGTAACATACTGGCGCTTCTAGTGGTTCGCGGTTCAACACATTTTACGTTATAGGCTAGGAGACGGGACATCTCTAAGCAGTTGACTAATCACAATAGAGCTGACTAGCTAACCAATCAGAGCAGACTGGGCTCTGGTTTCAGACAGAGGGTGAAAGGAGGTGCTGCAGCACCACAGGCAGTATGTGGAAAATAAAGAGCTTCTTGAACATTAAAGCATGGAGACATGTCACAGTAGAGGCACTAAATACAATTATGAAACCCGACAATTAGCATAATCGGCCTCCTTTAAAACAACAACCACTTGCACTTCACACCTTTAATATATTCTATGTCCATAGGCATATTTTTATGTTTTCTTTTTTTTACATATTTCTTTTTTTTCATTTCAATCAAACACAGATGGCAAAAAGCACAAAAGGTGGAAAAGGCTAATTATAAAGTAAAATAGTTTTTAAAACAAATTAATAAAATAAAGTAAATTAAAGGTAAGTTAATAACAGTAGGTGATTTCATACTTTAAACTTTCTCACATTTCCTCTTGCATGGTTGTTAGTTTCATATTTTGTTGTATCTCTCTGTTGAGTCAAAACATGTTTCAGAGATTTCTTCCCATGTTTTATTTTCAATATGTTCTCAAAGCTAAGAGTCTTTTTTCACAGCTCTGCTCTCTGGTGCCATTCTGGCAACAGCTTGATATCATTTGCTGCTGATTTTCTAGTAATTACTCCAATCTGTGTACGGGTTACTAAAGGGAGATGATTGTTTTTTAAGTAAGTCCCAGTTGTTGTTGGGTTATCAATTAATAAATATCCTAATTTTATACAGTGACAGAATTTGTTTCTCTTTTCAAAACAGTGGAATCTGATGATTGGGAACATCAGACTTGTCTCGGGGCTCAAGTTGTTCAAAAAGATCCAGATTAGCCATTCAGAAAATTTGATAGAACAACCATATTCTGCTAATACATATATATTTCTTGTTAACAGAATAACTGAATTACAATCAGTGGTAAATACATTTTTGACGTATTTTTATTTAATTGACATTTGATGCTACTTCATACTTCTAATCCACTTCAAATTGAAAGAAAATTGTGTACTTTGCTGGCAGTATAAAAAGTGTTTGAAGCTATCGCTTAAAATTGTGATTATTAGTAGATCAGTTCAAATCAAGCTTTATGATAAATAGTATTCCAAAAAGGCCATTCTGAATAATGATTACCATTAGTCTTTGATTAATTTTGAAGCTAATACTTTTCTACTTTTACTTACCTAACATTTTGAATGCAATATTTATACTACTAACAGAGTATTTAAACAATGTGGTGTTATTACTTTCATTTAAGTAAGGCCTGTAAAGACCTAAGTACTTCTTTCACCTCTGCTTTTATAAAAACAGTACTTGCTGACTGCAGGGGGTGTGATCAAAACTCTGACCCTCTTATTGGTAGAAGTTTATTCATCCCCTGTGCCAGAGTTGCCAAAAACGCACAAGACCTCCCATCTGACAGAGCCTTTCCTGTTCAAATAACAAAAGCCTGTTTCTTATTACTGGAGTTTACACTGCCGATTCTCTAAAGTAGGTCAAAAGCCCATTTGTTCACAGTTCCAAAGGGCACTTTTTATGAGAGCAGCCCAGGCTTTGCAAGATAACCTAATTGATACGGAGAAAAAAGGGAATACATGTTAGATTTCTGTTTCTGACTCCACAGTTTACTAACACACGTTTAGGTTGGCACTCCAGCTCGACTATGACTGCGGACATTTGGGACGTTATTATTGTTGGCGCCGGGCTATCTGGGCTGAGTGCAGCTCATTTGCTCAGAAAAAGGAATGCCAAGTTCAGAATACTGGTACTGGAAGGAAAAGGTTTGTGGAATTGAAAGCAAATTGATGACCTGAAATGCGAGTCATTTTATACTGGATTCTTTCAGCTGTGAAATTGTTGAAAAGAGGTATGCCTCTTACAAAATCATCATCATGGTATTCCATGCAGATCGGGTGGGAGGTCGAACAGTGTCCACTGAAATACCGGCAGCTAGTGGAGTCGATCGCTGGGACTTTGGAGGGCAGTGGGTAGGAAGGTAAGGAAGAAAAACTACTGGAATAACACATATAGGAGTCATTTTTAAGAGTCACTTCAAGGATATCTTTTATTTGTAAAACTATCTATTACAAGGATTTTTTTAATTGACTAGAGACATTTGCTAATAATAAGACTTTGGTTTGTTAGCACTTGAGATGGTGCAGAGGTCCACTGAATATGGCACACATGTAAAATCATAGATTCTGGAGTGAGTTGATAGAATCAAATGGAAATATATGTGATACTTGTTACCCTTTTTATCATATAAATAAGTGCATAGGAACTTTGAGGAAATCATTAGGGTGGGCCTAATCTACAATACATGATGTAACATGTACTTAATGACTCGGGCCAAGTGGTGCAGCAGACAGCATTATCACTGGACAATGGGGCTGCGTTGGAACCAGTCAAAGATAAATGGGTAAAAACGTATGATGGTCACTCACTGTATACAATAATTGCCCATTTATGAGAACGTCTTAAGTAGGGTTACTTGTGAAAAAAAATGTAAAAGCTGGAAATATTTGAAAATGAGTCATAGATAGATTTAAGGGCACAGTGACGAATACATGGTTTATACAATTAACTGTGAAACAAATATAATGGGGATTTGTATTCTTCAATGCTTGGAAGTCTGCATTGTAGTTTCAAGGCTTTGATGCAGTGCATCTTACTGGAAATAATTTTTTCTATTTGGAAGTATTCATAAATGGATGACATGGATATGTAAGTAATGTGATTGTTGTTTTTGTTAGATGTACACAATGATAGGTAAACAAATGACGACTAAAGGCAGCGGTGGATTAAGTACTCATACTAATACTCTTGGAGTAAAAGTACAAAAGTATCAGCATCAAAATGTATTCAAAGAACAACAACAATTACTAATTTTGCACAATGGCCCCTTTCAGTAACATAAAGTGTTGAAGTACTATATAAGCCAAAGGTATTCAAAGTATCAGAAATGCATGTACCAATTATGCAGAATCGCTCATTCAAAGTATTTTATTATTAAATAATGTTATATCATCCTGTTTTATGTACACGCTTTTTGATCCTGTTATTTGTACAGACAATTTTAGAGACTTTATCACATATTCAATTGATAAGTATACAAATACTGAATTGTTTCATATGAGCATATAATGTGTTTTAGATGTAAAAAGTAAGTAGTGATAAACACATAGTGATAAAAGTACGATATTGCCTCTGAATTGCAGTGGAGTAGAAGTATAAGGTATCATAAAGTGGAAATACTCAAGTAAAGTTTAAGTGTACCGTACTAAGTTTCTTCCCACCACTGTCTACAGGTAATGGAGATCCACTATAAGCTATTAAGCACTACAGAGTCTGTCAATCATGGAAGGTTTGCTAACACAGCAAACTTGCTTCTCTCTAATGGTTCTTGCGTACATCAGCTGAACCTGTCTATTTTCATTATCTCATGAAACATTGTCTCCTCGCTGTTCCAGCCTGAGAAACTGATGTAAAAACACTTTTATAGCAACTACCTCTACCAGTCCCTCTCACAACAGTTACATCTCTCATAAGTTTTAATAGAACAATTTATTGAACGGTTACTTGTCTAAAGTCTTGTTTAAAAGAAGGAGGTTTTAGTCACGATTCAGAAATGTTCTAAAAGTAACAAGCCATCAAACCTTTTTACCTAGGAGGCGTCTCGCTGGTAGGATAAAACATGCAGTCAGCTCTTGGCAACCCAAATAGAAGAACATTGTTCAAGAGCACTTTGAAGACGTTTTAATGGAAGGGGAAAGAGCATCTCTCAGTTGCTTCATGTCAACATGTTGGCAGGTTTTTTTTCGTTGCGCAAAGGCTCACTCAAGCAGTATTGTGCACACTCTACGATCAGAATAGATGGATACATGTTCACATAACACTCTTAATTCATGGCAAAAAAATAGCATGATAACTACTTACTCTCTCTTTCAGCACTCAAACACACATCCTGGACCTCATAAAGGAGCTGGGCTTAGAGACCTATCCGCAATTCAGTATTGGCAAGAAGGTGCACCACATGGGGGGTCCAGGCGCCAAAGTTCGCACCTACAGCACCAGTATCCCTGCTCTGTCCCCACTGGTGCTGATGGACCTGACCCAGCTCCTGTGGAAGGTGAGCAGACGTCTGAGAGCTATCCTTTGAAAACCAAGAAATGACTGATAGGTATCAATACAATACCACAACATAGTTTATAAGTGGTTAAAGTATCTATGTTTATATTATTACACTGCTTTGTTGAATACTCAGTTCTGATTGGTCAGTTTAGACATTTCAGAGGTTGTACATTCTCGCAAACAGACCACTGGTAAGGAGAAAAGAGGGACTATGTGCAGTCAAATCAGCATGCAGAAAAAAGTCAGGCTATTTAATGTAAGCTATAGAAGACAAACATTATTGTTCTCCATCAGAAAAGCCGACAGGGAGATCAGGATCCTGATGTGAAGCGGAGTATCTGAACATATCCCTAGCTTAAAAAACGACCATGCATACAAATCCATTGATCTAAAAAACAAAAGAGATTATAAAAACATTACACTAACATTACATAGTCTCTATTACAACAACAACAACAACAACAACAACAACAACAACAACAACAACTATACAGACAGATCAAAGTACAGATGGATAACATGGGAATACCAGCACATTTATCGGTACAACTATACAAGTAATTTCAACTAAAGATTCAAATTTCGGTCAATGTAATGTTGACAAGACTGTTCGGTCACTATCCTTTTTTGGCACCATAACCATTTTGCAGCATTATTATTAATGAATAAGTTGTATTGTATTGTAAATGTATAGGTATACAATAATATATAGTGTATAACGTAGTTTATACATCTCTCTTGTACGGCCACTCCTCGAGTATGGGAATGTCGCTTGGTCCCCCATGTACAAAAAGGATGAGCTCATCGAGAAAATACAGAGAAGGGCAACGAAGCTGGTTCCAGAACTAAAGGACCTACCATATCAAGAACGCCTGCAAAGTCTTAAAATCCCGAGTATATATTATAGAAGGGCGAGGGGAGATATGATCGAAGTTTTCAAATATCTCCTAAACATCTACAAAACATCATGCCCACTACAACGGGATTATAACACCAGGACTCGTGGACACTGCCTCAAGTTGAAGAAACAGTACTCAAGACTGGCTATCCGCCGCAACTTTTTCAGCCTGCATGTGGTTGACTTGTGGAATGATCTGCCGGAAAGCGTTGTCACATCCAAGACGATTAACTGTCTCAAATCCCGCCTAGACCATTACTGGTCAAACATCACCTTCACTTTGGACTATGTGACTGTCGCCAGCATCCATAGTAAATAAAGAATCAGTCATCTACTTATTTATTTATTAGCGACTAAAAGGCCTTAGGCCTATTAAAGCCGTATCCTATTGATTGATTGAATATACATCAGCAGGTATACCATATTACTTTTGAAGCTAATTGTTACAACACTTTATTTTTAGAATCAACTCAATTGACATTAAAAATGGACGTTGTAGTGGTATTTAACATTTATAATACTGGGTGCTGTGTGTATGAGGACACATGTATATTCATAGCATGACAAGTACTACAAAATGTTCTGCCTAGGATCAGTGCTGAGAGGAGCAGTGGGAGGTAGAGAATGTGGGGCACGGAGCCCTGTCAGAACCATGTTTGGCAGTCTCCGACTACTCTTGTTTTGATCAATGAGATCATTTTGCTTCACAGTGGTAAAGCATTGTGCGTGAGTGTGTTGTGTTGACTCTACTTTTTACTCAGTTTGACAGATTGCTTGCCACAGTGTGCGTGCAGGATCCTTCAATGACTCCCGGTGCTGTGGAACTGGACAGTATGACTCTGCAATCGTACATTGACAAACAAGCCTGGACTTCAGGTTAGGTTTAAGAGTACTTTCAAACAAAACTTACTCCATTTTGTTCTTGTGACAATGTTTCCAAGGTTGGAGAATCATGGTGAGTAGCAAAGACTTTCAATTTAGTGATCACAAGCATTCACCACCTGGAAACTTTTAAAAGTTTCATTCATTATTTGTTGACATATTCAAGAGTGGATTAAAGTTCTCATGCCATTCTTCGAGCCACGCTGGTTAGTCCATGCAATTAAAGTGACAATAAGAGTGTGAGTGCAAATTGATTCACCAACACATTTTACCCACTATAATAATGTGTCAGAACAGAAATTCCTCACAATAAGACAATACAATTAAAAAATAAAGTACATTTACCATGATACAGAACAGTACCAAAGTACTAACAATACAAATTTGATAGGCTTCAACTATAGTTGGTTTCATGTGATGAATGACATAAATAATTGTGGATAGAAATGTTCTGTTGATTAACTAATTGTTTCTTCTCTACCTTAGAGTAATTCAGTATTTACATTAGTATTATTTAAGCCTAATCCATTTAAGACATCAAATTGGGATAATATATTGAGACTGTAATTACATATTGTTTTGATGAAATGAATGAATCCTTTCAGGTGTCTTTATGCAATGTCTTTGGTTCATTCACAGGTCAATGACAGGATACATTAGTTTGGGCACAATGCATTGGTTACAGTAACTAAGGTGACACTCTCATTTTGTCGGAACACTTTATTAATGCATGTGTGAATCATTCATTCCTTCCTGTCAGAACTAAAAGAGGAGATGGGACTGTGCAGCAGGTCCCTCTTTGGCATGGAGCCGTCCCAGATGTCCTTCCTCTTCTTCCTCATGTTTGCTGCAGCAGCGGGGGGGCTACTGGCTCTGCTGGAGAGCACTCCAGGTTGTGCACAAGAGCTAAAGATAAAGGTATGCAGCTTCTATCCTTCCCAAAGTGCATGTTGTTGAGTCGAGGGCTGTTGTGGGACAGGAGTTATTTTCTAGACTATCACTTCAGCCTCTCTATATATCTCGTTCAAACACTGTCCCACCATTTCTTTGTTGTCCTAGATGCACCATCGATTGGAAAAGTTTAAACACTTGGTGCTGTGGACTTGTATTGGATTTCCTATTTTCTATGAGCTCCCTCAGCATGGAAGTGATGGTTCCATATTGGTTTTGTTTTTTTTAAGCTATTGCTTCTGAACTTTCTCTCTCAGACTGTTGGAGTGTAAGAAAGGCTCCAGGCCATAAAGGGAAGGAAAAGATAATTGCAACAATCTATAACTGCTTTTTAGAACGGTTCTGCTACTTTTTTTTTATCTTCAGGTATGTTCTTATTAGGACATTTCGCCAATATACTGAAGGAAATATTAGCAGTCAGTGTACTGGAAGCATGAATGGTAATGACACAGATGTGGTATATTATTATAATAATAATAATAATAATAATAATAATAATAATAATAATAATAATAATAATAATATTATCATAATAATAATGAGGCATGTGGCGCAGTGGATAGAGCGTTGGTGTTCGGATCAGGGGAGCACAGGTTCAAACCCCACTGCAGTCAGCATGTCGTAGTGTCCCTGAGACACTTCACCCCAAATTGCTCCTGCGGGGATTGCCCACAGCATTGAGTATGTAAGTCGCTTTGGATAAAAGCGTCTAACAAGTGACATGTAATGTAATAATAATAATCATGATAATTCATAACAGCCAAGGTCTATTTACAATTCATAAAATATTCCAAAAAAGGTTAAAAACAGTATAAACGGACAAAAACACAAGCAGGTTAAACACGTAAGGGGCCCTGTTATGCTTTTTTTTTGGGGGGGTTCCCTTTCCTGTAATGTTTAATAGGTTTGTGAGCATGTAAATGGTCTGTAAAGGCTAAAATCTCACAGTTACCCTCCCATTGGACTCCTTTGTTTACTGCCGTGGCATAGTGACATCACTAACACCCTCCTCTAGTTGCTAGCGCTCCAAAAACATTGTAAATGATAGTCTAAGCTGGCCAGCTAACTAATCAGAGCAGACTGGGCTCTGGTTTCAGACAGAGGGTGAAAATAGGTGCTGGAGCACAGTCAGTATGAGAATAATAAATACCTTTTTGAACATTCAAGCATGGAGACATGTCACATGCAGTCGAGGGAAAAAAAATAGTAACCTGAAGATAAGAATAATAGGGCCCGTGTGAAGCCGCATCAGATGTGAGGAGTCTTATCAGTTAACAAATCAAGGCTAATGAAGGTACAAGTCACTGACAAATCCTCTTAGAAGCCAGTTCGGAGGTTGGCAGATGTCTGAGGTGAAGATGCATTAAAATGTGTACATATATAACTGGATTATCTGCATAGCTCTCTAGTCCCTATCATGGGTTTGTGGTTTAATTAATGAGTTTAATAAATAATTATTCTTCAGGCATTTTGCCCATTGGAGGTATCAATTGATTTTAATTTGCAGTGTCTGTGTCTCCACAGGGAGGCACCCAGCAGCTTTCTCAGTGTCTGGCAGAACGCGTCGGGTTCAAGAACGTCCGGCTGGGCTCTGCTGTGACGGCCATATGGCAGGTAGAGTACAGTAACAGCTCACTCAGGGACTGATGAGGCCCGACGCAGAGATAACAGCTTCCTCACTGAGGAACAGGCGGTCTGCTGTGAAGGCACTGGCTGTTCTGCCTCACTGTCCGCCTCATCCTCAGCTGAGAGACCGAGTGCTCCATGCATCCTAAAGTCAAGGGCTTTAACCCATTTTTAATAACCGATGTTTAAGTTTGTGTCATTAATCAAGCAAAGACGCAGAGAATTAACTGACTACGGGCTCTTAATTGATTATTTGTGGTACATTTACTGGTTTATATCACAGTAAAGCAATTCTTTTTTAGTTCTGGTCATTTATTGGAAGAAATACTGCGTGTAAATGAACAGATGTCATCCTAAGTTTTGGGGAATTGTGAGGAAAATATTTTCTGAAATGTAATTAGTGCTAAAAAAGTGTGTTGATTAACACTTAGAATGTCACAATATCTACTTTTAGTTTTGTTTTTTGAGTGAGTGATCAAATAATAACTTTATATTTTACACTGTTAGTTGGATAAATAAGCTATTACAAGAAGTCACCATGTTTTTGGAAAACTATTCATCAATACAATTATTTGCAGTTGAATCACTTATATTAAACATAGTTAGTTGCACACGTCTATATGCAATAATATTTAGGGTAACAGGAGGCTGTAGTGTGTCCGGACATGCACTGGATGACAGCAGTGACACCCTTCACACTTTGACAGTCTATCACAGGGCTAACACATATTGTGTGACAAGCTAACTCACATTTTGTTCCTTGAGACTTTGAGGAAAGCTCAAGCAAATGTCAGTAGCTTCGCTATCTCTACAATTAGCAAACAGTGTCTGCTTTAAAGAGCAGTTACAGTTACAGTGGTGGGACGACATGAACTCCTGAAGGGTTACAGAAGGGTTTCACTGGTCTAATGTCTTCTGAATACATTTTCCTGGATTCGAGTCAAAAGAGATAGAAATAAAATATTTTAAACTCATAATTACCAGCATCCAAAAATATCTAGCCGTCTATAAAGATAATAGCTTTGAATGTTGCACAGCGACGTTCTGTTGTGAGTTTGAATTACCACCAGAGGCTTATGTTTGGTGATGATAAACTCCAGTGAAATAAAGTAGAACATCTTTCCAACACAATGTCATTAACCCACCTCTATTTTTGTTATGTTTTCATAAAATACTACAATATCTCTTTTGCTTAGCATAATGTAACATATTCAAATACTAAACGTTATAGAACTATGTTGAATGTATAAATAGCTCAAGCCATTTTCCTTCACTTTCAGTAAATGATGAATTAACACAGTAGCTGGATTTGTGCTGTAAGGTATTTTGGCATGTCAGGAATTAATTCATAAGAAGCTCAAGTTTGAAAGGTCCAAAATCCACTTTGTCATGTCTTTTATACATAAACATGTGTCCCCTCTGTGTAAAGAGATTCTGAAAGTTTCAGGAAAAAAGATTCTCTCTCTTTTTGTCCTGATCCATTTATATAAAAACCTGTCTGAAAATGAGCTGATCAGATTTTGGCCACTTTGTCATAACGATTTTTTGGGTTGTGTAACCATTAGCCAATTACCAACCAAGGTAACCCCCCCCCCCCCAGCTTATCACCTGAATCTCCTCCTAGAACACCATTGTGTTGTTTTTAATAGTAACAGACAGAGAATCAGCACATTAGAAACAGGGCTGAAACAGAGGGGATTATGGGATGCTACAATGATCTGTTTAGTGTTTGGAGCCAAACACTTCAGAGACATGTTTTGTATATATCTGAGACCTATAATATGTTGATGAAAAACAGCATAATAGGGGACCTTTAATAAAAAGTATGCAGACATGCTGATTTTGTTTGCCCTAAAGTGGAACAATTTAGCCAATGCAATTTAAAATATGGACAATTAAGATTCTTATATATCGGGTCAGCTACTCGAAAAAGTGTACTAATTAAGTTAAATACAATCTGTGCATACCATATTACAATAAATGTGTCCAAAATCAGTCACTCAATCACACTTACAGCTCCACCACAGCAAAGGGGATGTGATGTACTAACACATACATGCAACTTGCTTATTAAACAAAGTTGTATTTGTGTGTGTTCAAACAGGATGCAGAGTGGGCCCGGGTTAGTACCACCATCAACACTTTCCTGTGCAGGACCGTGATCGTCACCTGCCCCCCTCACTTGGCAGGTCAGCTTGCGTCTCCCACCTCTGTCCACTCGCTAAATGAAATTCTCACTGATGCAGAAGGCAAATAGCCTCCTCTCGCACTAGGTCAGTCAAACGTGGCAAACTGTGCACTCATGCAGATATATCTTTGATTTTGCTAAATCTTTTCGGGCTCTGGGGTGCGGCAGTCAATTCGTTTGGAATTAAATCCATCCGAGGTCGGGCTATGGGCTGGGGAATTGCCTGGATTGAATTTTTAACCAGAGCAAAACTTTAACTTCGGGGGCTAATGTGAAATTATCGCTATGGTTGGCGGTTGAAAGTGTAAAACACGTCATTATGTCGG
>NW_011348118.1:0-1927 GCF_000735185.1 Notothenia coriiceps
AGATGATTTGAGGCCAAATATCATATTTAGACTTCCTTTAAAAAAATTGTTTACATATAATTGTAACGCAATACATGATTGTCACTAAAAGTCTGGTCTCTACATCACAATCAAATATAAAAAAGAATTGATTAATTAATTTGAATACAAATGCAAGTTAGTACTGTAGCTATTATAGGCATAACAAGACAGAAATGTATAATTCTTTCTTTAATAGAAATGTTTCTTCTGTCCCTAAAGTGTCCAAACCAGGCTTTTCTGGATAAGCGCATTTTTAAAACATAGTCATTGTCCATGCCGGTTTCAGTTGGATTATTTGTCACAGTTGCTCCGATCAGATCGGTCTCCTCCATTTTGTAGATTATTTAGGACTTTTGAATCCACATAAACACATCGGCAAAATCCGGTTTACTTTGAGCATGTGTTTTAAACAGTTTAATCCCTTCGTGAATTGTTTCCACTTGCGCCGTCCTTTAATTTCTTCATGCAGCGGGAATCCAAATGAATGAATCCTGAGTCCAATAACAATCAAAGTCACTCCAATAGTGCTCCTTAATTACGCTTTCATCCTCCTTTAACAAAATACTTCACATTCATCTAGTTTGTGACAGTAGTTGTAGCATTTTTGAGACTTTTAAACTTTAAATACCGCTGTTGCGCCCCCCCTTATGTGTGGGGGGCGCAACTTCCAACAGGAGTCATTTGGGGGGGCTCTTGGGAAAAAAGGTTGGGAACCACTGATCTAATATCACATCGACACATATCAATATCTCTTCAGAAATACACCTTTATTTTGATATGGTAAATGGACAGTACTTATATAGGTTTATATATATATATATATATATATATATATATATATAGCGCTTTATCAGGTCTTTGTCGACCCCTCAAAAGCGATTTACATACTACGATTAATTCACCCGTTCACTACCATGTTCCACTCGCTCTTCATACACACACTCATACACAATGGCCATTATCGGGAGCAATTGAGGGTTAAGTATCTTGCCCAAGAATACATCGACATGCCGACTACACGGGCTGGGATCCAACCCACAACCTTCTGATTCAGCCATAGTCGCCTAACTTGTGATAAAACGTTCAAACGTACTGAAAACATACCTATTGTTTTAAATGATGCACATTGCAAACTGCTGTGACATCCCTACTCTGTCCTTGTTACCAAATGCTTCTGTTAGAAAAGTGGAAGAATTTGGCAAATTCCCATCATCTAGAAATACTTCAATCAATATTTAAAAATACATCAACGGATATCTGAAGTATACAAACATGTTTAGACACTTTTATATATTCTGTGGAATTTTGTGCTTACAATATCGGAAATGTTTTCATACCTGCAGAAATCTACAATTTCATTCAAGCTAACGATCCATTTCTTAAAACACAGTATGATACGTTTAAAAGAAAGAAAGTAATTACAGAGCTGGAAAAAAGGGGCACATATCTTTGAGAAAAAATGATTTGAACCTTTACACCCCTAAAGACCTTTAATATCATCATGTGTCTTTTTTCCAGGAACTACCACGTGTTTTACTACCTGCTGCTGGGAGCTTCAGAGGAGGAGAGGAAGGAGTTCAAGCTGCTGCCGCCTGAAGAGTACTTCTACCTCAAGCAGGTACACACTTCCTCCTCTTTCTCTTCGGTATACAAATCTGATTTATGACAGTTATTGTACCTTGTTCATCCGGCTCCACCCCCCCATGAGTAACCCTCAGTTCGTGTTAATGCTGTAGCCTGTCGTTGCGTGTGATTTGACCTTTAAGGTGTGTGTGTGTGTGTGTGTGTGTGTGTGTGTGTGTGTGTGTGTGTGTGTGTGTGTGTGTGTGTGTGTGTGTGTGTGTGTGTGTGTGTGTGTGTGTGTGTGTGCAGATCCTGTATTCAGCCTGTGAGCGTCTGAATGCTG
>NW_011348119.1:0-3697 GCF_000735185.1 Notothenia coriiceps
TTCAAAAAAAGCTCTTTATTTTTCTCTGCTGCCTTTGCTGCAGCACCTCTTTTCACCCTCTGTCTGAAACCAGAGCCCAGTCTGCTGGGTTAGCTGGCCGGCTCTGTTGTGATTGGTCAACCGCTTAGAGGTGTCCCGCCCCTTAGCCTATCACGTATAATGTGTTGGAGCGTAGCCAATAGAAGTGCGATGTTTCATAGTGATAGCACTATGTTCCATGAGTAAACAAAGGAGTCCAATGGAGGCTTTTACATGACCTTTTACATGCACCAAAACCGATATAATACACTAAAGGAAAGGGAAAACACCACCATTTTGTAATAGTAATATTCTTACAATCACACTTAAAGTCGTGTTCTGTAATGCTTTGAAAACAATAGATGTTTATTTCTACACTTTTGGACAACTAACCTCCGGCCTGAAGGAAGAAGCTTACATTCTGAGTGCAGAGGGTGGGAGTCATCTTGAGCTGGATAAACACTGAAACTGTCTGAGGTTCAGGGTCTCAAGGTTTAGCTGTGGCTCAACAATCAGTCTGACCACTTTATGATCTGAGTTAGAGAGTTTCTGCTCTTTAAAGGCAGGTTACCAAACCATGACATGACAGAGAACGACAGAATTGACTCAATAATAGCCAGATAAATTACGATCATCATGGTTTTTTCAATGTCAAGATGGGATAGTTTCCTGAGACAGAACAAATGCCCCTTTTTGCACAAAGCTTAACAATTTGCTCTTGTTTTCGACTTTAGGATCCACTCCTGAGGATGAAGCATCTAAAGCCACAGACAGCGTCACCTTCATGGTGCCCAAGAAAGAAATCAGCATGGTGCCGGACATGGGGAAGTGGAAGCGATCTATGGTAAAGCTGAACACCTTTCACATGTTTTCAAGTAGAAAACTAAACCAACAACAGTTTAGAAACAAAATAATAATAATATCATTGTTTTATGTGTTATTTGTATTTATGTTGCATTGTTGGAGGAGCTCAGGACCTCCGATGTTCATTGCCATATCTACACTGTAGCCGGTGCATATGACAATGAAGCCTATGAACCTTGAAACTTTGACCGACAGGCTACTACAGATCAACAGACAATTTAGATGAATCTCTTTCTAAACAAGAATGGAGGCTTTGTGAACACCTGCAGTTTAGTTCCTGCGGTAATATATAGAACTTAGTCGGGCGACTGTGGCTGTGAGGGAGTGCGGTCGTCTTTAAACCAGAAGGTTGTTGGTTCGATCCCAGCCCGTGCAGTCAACATATCGATGTATCCTTGGGCAAGATACTGAACCCTGAGTTGCTCCCGATAGCTAATGGTGTGTGAGTGTGTGTGAGTGTTAGCTTCCCTAGAGCAAGTGTTACTGCTCTGCATGAATGTTTCAAGTTTCAAGGCTTTATTGTCATGTGCACATTAGCTACAGTGTAGATATGGCAATGAAAAACCTAGGAATGAGGTGTGAATGACTCGTAGTATATTATATATTCCATTTACTTGTTGTGATTTTTGATTCTCAGATTGATTCAAAGTAAAAAACAATATTCGTATCGTAAGGCTGATTTTAGTTTGTGTCGCTAGTCTGATTATAACCTGAATACGCTACGGTGTTGAACACATCTCTCCCTCTCACAGGCCTATGCTGACTACATCGGCTTCATCCTGGCACTGAATGGAGCCGTGAAGGGAAAGAAGCTCTCGTGTGAATACAAAGTTTCAGAGGTGTGTTGTCTTCTGTCTGAGTGTCGCCTAAAAGCATGTGTTGTAACCCGCTAAATTAATATGATGGGAAAATAAAACTCATTCTACATTTGCTTGCATGTTAAGTATGTTATGAACTATGATTTCTATATAACCTCATTGCTGTGTTGTTGTGTGACAGACGGTGCAGAAGTTATTAGATCTTTTGGGGACTCTGGACCGATGGATAAACGAGACCCCTCCCGTTGACCAGCCATCACGCTTTGGGAATAAGGCCTACAGAACCTGGTACTCCATACTAGACCAGGTTAGTGTGAACACAAACACACACACACACACGCACACGCGCACGCACAAACGCACAAACACACACACACACACACACACACACACGCACAAACACACACACAGGATTATGTATACCTAGTAATGTTTTAGACATGTAGAGACCCTTTGTAACACTTATCTCATTCCACACAATCCATACAGCTTCCTCATGTTTAATTTAACACACACACACACACACGCACGCACGCACGCACGCACGCACGCACGCACGCACGCACGCACGCACACACACACACACACACACACACACACACACACACACACACACACACACACACACACACACACACACACACACACACACACACACACACACACACACACACACACACACACACACACACACACACACACACACACACACACACACACACACACACACACACACACACACACACACACAGAGTTTTACTGCCATAACCACATCAACATAGGGCATTGCCAAACCATGCCGCACAAGGCGTTACAACAAAACTAAAAAGAACACTAAACATGTCAACAACCACGTGCAAATACAAAATCTAAGAAAGTGTGTGTCTGTGTCACTCACGGCTTCTGAGGTTGTGGCAGGTAAAACATATTCTCTGCGAGCTCTCCTAACAGGATCGGAATTGTTGGGATGTTTGTCATGTGGTCAAATTCAGGATGTTTTTGAGAAATATTGTGTTCAGATTGGTTGGAGTTTTGTGCATTACTGTCAGAAAGGTCAACTCTGTTTCTACTTTGTCTTCTTCACACACTCTGTCTCTCTCACATCCTCCCTGCAGGGGGCAGAGTCCTTGGTGTTCGCTCTGCTCCCGAAGGACACATCTGCAGCAGCTGCAGAGATAGCCGTTTATCTGAAGGAGTCTGTGGGCAACGCCGTCAGGATAGACTATGGAACAGGTGTGTGTGTGTGTGTGTGTGTGTGTGTGTGTGTGTGTGTGTGTGTGTGTGTGTGTGTGTGTGTGTGTGTGTGTGTGTGTGTGTGTGTGTGTGTGTGTGTGTGTGTGTGTGTGTGTGTGTGTCTTCTCCTCTCAGGGCATATGTAATATGTTGGATGTTTGTCGTGTGGTCAAATTCAGGATGTTTGTTTTTACAATTTGAGAAGTATTTTGTTCGGATTGGTTGGGGTTCGGTGCCTGAATTGTAGTGAACTTATCAGGTCCTGTTCGTGTGTGTGTGTGTCTTCTCCTCTCAGGGCACGAGGCTGCGTTCGCTGCGTTCCTCTGCTGCCTCTGTAAGGTTGGAGCTCTCAAGGTAGACGATCAGCTGGCTATCGTCTTTCTGGTTTTCAACAGGTGAGCTGTTACTGCACTTTATCGCTAGGAAATATTATTCAAATTCAAGATTCAAAGGTTTTATTGTCATCTGCATAAAGCTACATTGTAGAAATGGCAAGGACATTCTTCTGACCTGAGCTCTAGATAATGTGTATTTTGTGTATAATTAATGCAAATAAGTGCAGATACATTCCATATCACCGGTCTCCGGAGTGTAGCTAGCGCAATAATAGCTAAACTCATCCCTTGCCCCTCTGAGCATCCTTTTTGTGTGTGTGTGTGTGTGTGTGTGTGTGTGTGTGTGTGTGTGTGTGTGTGTGTGTGTGTGTGTGTGTGTGTGTGTGTGTGTGTGTGTGTGTGTGTGTGTGTGTGTGTGTGTGTGTGTGT
>NW_011348120.1:0-8845 GCF_000735185.1 Notothenia coriiceps
GACACTACATACTGATATACACCTGAACATCAACAGGAGAGGACTCTTTAAAGTAGAGACACTACATACTGATACACACCTGAACATCAGCAGGAGAGGACTCTTTAAAGTAGAGACACTACATACTGATATACACCTGAACATCAGCAGGAGAGGACTCTTTAAAGTAGAGACACTACACACTGATATACACCTGAGCATCAGCAGGAGAGGACTCTTTAAAGTAGAGACACTACATACTGATATACACCTGAACATCATCAGGAGAGGACTCTTTAAAGTAGAGACACTACACACTGATATACACCTGAGCATCAGCAGGAGAGGACTCTTTAAAGTAGAGACACTACATACTGATATACACCTGAACATCAGCAGGAGAGGACTCTTTAAAGTAGAGACACTACATACTGATATACACCTGAACATCAGCAGGAGAGGACTCTTTAAAGTAGAGACACTACATACTGATATACACCTGAACATCAGCAGGAGAGGACTCTTTAAAGTAGAGACACTACATTCTGATATACACCTGAACATCAGCAGGAGAGGGTCATTTTAAATGTGTGTGAAAATGAATGGCAGTTTGAACTGCACCAAGGTCATTCAAAAAGTACAAATCTCCCCACTTTTATAATCTAAGCTCAACAACTATAAAGACCTTTCAGCACAAACCCTTTTATTATAGTTTGATAATTGAATCCAGTTGGTTATGTGAGGAATAATAAAGACTCATGATGCATATTAAATCTCCATAGTCATTAATCCATCGTCAGCACAAAATCTTCTATATATTTTTTGAGCCTTCTGACGTAAAAGAACGAGTAGTCGTTATTAAGATTTGTGTTAAAGCCATTAAAAAGCTCACTGCTTTTCATGACTCACAGTGAGTGAATAAAAGATTCTAATTTACTTATGAAGGCTTTGTTTAAAAAATAAAACAGGATACTTCCTGTCATATAAATCACGTTAATGCTACGACTCTGAAGCGCCACCAGGTCAGTGAGCTGCTAACCTCATAGAGTCAGGAAATCGCTCCTGATCTAATAACGTCAAGTATTGTATTCCTTCCTGCAGGCAAAGGTACAACAGTTAGTGCGATGGCTCATTCATAAAGTACTGTATTACATTGAGAACATGGAAAAGGAAGTATGAAAATCTACAATGTGAGAGTTTCTGAACATGGTCAACATTGAGAGGAATTGAACTTGTTGTTGGATGAAACTGGTGCGGCCATTTTTCTGTAAAGCACATTAAGCCACACTCCAGATATTCCATCTGACTCCTATAACACTGTTAGCTTGTCCATTATCAGCCAGTTTCCTATAAGGAGAGCGGAAAGACACAGCTTTCATCTCCCTTTCTCCATAAACCTGGACCCAGTTCTCTTCCTTCGCCTCTTCGGCTTATCAATCAATCAATGTTTATTTATATAGCCCAATATCACACATGTTACATTTGTCTCAGTGGACTTCAAAGTTTGTACAGAATATCAGTATGACAATACGACACCCTCTGTCCTTAGACCCTCTGTCCTTAGACCCTCTGTCCTTAGACCCTCACATCGTACAAGGAAACACTTCCAGAGAGAAACCCACAGTTTAAAGGGGAACATGGAGAAACCTCAGGGAGAGCAACAGAGGAGGGATCCCTCTCCCAGGACGGACACGCGCAGAGCTCTCCATTCACACGCTCACACGCCACACCTTGTATTTCTCACGCAGAGATTTCTTTCCAGGGTACCGCCCACCAAGTTGCGCCGCAATTTTGTAAACAAACTAGGCTTGTTTGAGACGCGTGCACTCCACTAGCACCCCCCCGTTGACATTCGCGGTACAGAGCTTTGAGGGGAGCCAGAAGTTGGAGTACCAAACACCGCTGCCAAAATCTCACTCTGAACTGTGCTCAAAACTTGAGAGCCCTGCATTCATATCCGCGGATCATATTGGTGTGAATAAACTGGGGAAGAAGAAATAAATGACATTATTAACTGTTTAAAATCACATAAATAAGACAGGGTGTTTGATGGAGCATCTTGAAGAGCATCTAGTGATTAGCATGTATGTCTTTCTCACCTCAGAGTTCAGGTTACATCCCCGCTGGTTTATTGGCGGAGGTTAATCAAACACATGAACAAAGCTGTGCAGGTACGTCTGTGACGGATGAGTTCATGCTGCAGCGTTTTATATTCTCTCCAGTATAGAGGAGGTGGATTTCTGAAAAAAAGGCTCTGTACACAGTTTGCGTTTTTGGGTAAAGACTGGAACCAATCTTTTTAACATAATGAAGGATCCTGAATCCAATAAACCCGTTTCCAGAGCTACGAGTTTTTGACGATCTAATTTGACAAAGTGGCTGCCAAATTGCATATTTTGGACCTTACTTTGAATATATTATTCATGTCCTGTAACTAGTCAAGCAGAAATGACAAGTGCCCACAACTACAGCCATCAGTAGTAAAGAAGACTCATCAATATGCAAATGAGATGCAGCAAATACAGAAAAAATTATGTTTTCTTCAATACCTGTGCAAAACAAAACTAGATTTATTTTCAAATGTTTAAAACTGGCCTAATAACAATCTCAGATCTTTAAAAACAAGTGAGGACACTGCATTTGTCCTGTTGCTTGCCGAGTTACAGAAATATAGCAGAAAAAAGATTTTATGTAAATTAAACCACTGATTGGAGTCAAAAGAAGGGCAAACATGTGGGAGCCATTTGGTTTATGCAAATTAGATGGTCAAACACTCAAAATAAAGCCTGGGAAACGGGTTTATTGGATTCAGCAAACCTGAATTATGTAAAAAGAAACTGAAAAAATGTCTCATGTGGTACATTTTTCCGAAATACCACCAATCTAGTATGCCTTAGTTAGTCTTTTACAAACAAATGAATATGCTCCTAAGAGTTAAATGCATCTCAATCTCAGTTTATTGGTTTTATGTTCTGGTTTAAGTGTTTGAACGTCCTTATCGGCTTTAATTAAGCTTCCAGGTATCATCCAAACATTTATCGGCAGAGAAAACGGTGACTAATTAAACCAAAGGGAAAAACTCATGTTGGAGGTTGTTGCTTTAATTTGTATTTCCTCCCGGAGGCAGCGTGTGGGAAAGGGTTTCACTACGGGCTTTTTGCCAGAGATTACTGTATAAAACTCCCAGCTGCCAACGCTCACAGAGAACACCATTATGTTGCCTTTACGGGGCTAGAAATGAACCAATAAAGACCAAGTTGGTTTATCATCCTTAATTTATTAGTGGAAAAACAAATAACAAACAATTTAGGACACAGTGTTCCCCTGTCCATCAAAACATGGCGTGCCAGAAGCTCAGTGGGATGTTCTCATTCTGTTTCCAAACACATACGACACACTTATTGAACATGTCTTGTACAAATACTCTTTGTTTCATATTTGTAGCCTTTATCTGACTTTACCTGGAATTGCAAAATTGGAATTCATTTGTATAACAATCTGTTAAGGCTACAGTTCATACAACAATTATAACAATTCAACAACTTCCTTACGCAGGTCGCTTAAATTATATATAGTGTATAATATTTAGATTTTCCTTTTCATATTTTCACATCATAATTCTTTTTTTTTAATTTCCTCCTGTCTAATTACTGACTGCTGTCATTTTTATAGCATTTTTTTTATTTTAACTTTATGTAAAATGTATTTCAGAAAGAATACAAAAATGCTCTTGCATGAAGCCCCTTGTTCTTATAGAGATAAACCCCAAACCCATTGTGAAACTTGCTGCTTATTTGATCAGTCTAGACGCTGGATATCTTTTTACTTTAATATTATGACCAA
The DNA here is from genome assembly GCF_000735185.1 of Notothenia coriiceps. Taxonomy (NCBI): domain Eukaryota; kingdom Metazoa; phylum Chordata; class Actinopteri; order Perciformes; family Nototheniidae; genus Notothenia; species Notothenia coriiceps. The sequence goes on from NW_011348120.1 coordinate 3,823, forward strand.
AGCAGCAAGTTTCACAATGGGTTTGGGGTTTATCTCTATAAGAACAAGGNTTACTTGGTCTGAGGAACTATTCTAATTTTTTGAGATAGGATTTTTGAGTTTTCTTAAGCTGTATGCCATAATCAGCAATATTAAAATAATAAAAGGCTTGCAATATTTCAGTTGATTTGTAATGAATCCAGAATGTATGACATTTTTGTTTTTTAATTGCATTACAGAAAATAAAGAACTTTATCACAATATTCTAATTTTTCTGAGACAGTCCTGTATATATATCGCTCGCATAAAATCCCCGGGGTTTTTTGCTTTGTATGTCGGGGGCGGGAGATTCATGTGATTGGTTGTTGGTCGTGTTGCTCGCAAAAAAGCCCCAAGCTCTCAGACACGCCCACCTCCAAGATTTTCAAGATTTTTGTGGACGTGTGAAACAGTTCAGTAAAAAGAGCAATTCAATAACTACAAGAAACATAGACGGTCAAATCATTAATATCATGACTTTGGTGGTAACAAAAATTACTTGGCAAAGTCAAATTGACTAGCTGATAAAAAATCTAGATCCTGAGACACAAACTGAACTTGGACTTTAGCCATAAAGATTTACGGGAATGAAAAACAAAACCGTATGTGACAGGCTTCCTGCCAGCACCGCCCAGACTGGTTCACCTGCATAGAAGAGGTGAAACTACAGAGTGCTAAATGCTTCATTCTGTGCAACACCAACAGAGCAGAAGTCCTGCATACGGAAAATAAAATAACTACCTTTACATCTTTCAAACAAATTCCAAAAATAACTTACTTTGTTCATCGGGCCTTTGAGGAAGTCTTAACATAGCGTTGGTGAGTACAGATCGGACTTCTTATACCAGTAACGTGTGAAATACTGTTTGGAAATATGCATGTCGGTAAATTGTGTCACGATGTTCATGTTATGTCAAGTTTTTATGTCTAGGTTTGGGTGTTTTGGTGTTCTCCCTGTCTTGTTTTCTTCCTGGTTTGTTGTCTGGTCCTTCTCCCTGTGTTTTCCTCCTGTTGTTAGTTCCCTGGTGTGTCTAGTTGTCTGATTGTGTTCACCTGTTGCCCTTGTGTTTCTCCTCCCCTGCCCGGCTGTTTCTCGTCTTGTGATTACCCCTCCCTGTATTTAGTCTAGTCTCTTCCTGTGTTCGGTGTCGGTTCATTGTTTGTCTTTCCTGTCTCCCTCCATGTTGGTCACGGTCAGTTTTTTTTTTTAATGCTACCTTGTGCTACTTGTGTTTTTTCGTGCCATGTTTATGTTCATCAGCTTTTAAATAAAGCTCGTTTTTGTTTCTAGACCTTTTACCTTTTTATAGTCTGCATTTGGGTCCTACCTTTTCCGCAAACCGTAACAAAATTGTGCTTTAAGAAAAATGAAGTGGTTTTCTGGGGTATATATTATTTATTTTAAGATTTTACGACACATTTTTATAGATCACAGTAGGATTTCATATGAGGATTATTGCTGTTGGTATATTTAGGTAATTTATCAAACAATCCAGCGTTTAAATGTTTGAAATAGGCTGCAAGTCCGCTCTAAGGTAATAACTTTTGACGAAGTATTTACGCAGCATTGGTGAGTAAATGTGGGACTTTGCATTGTTTAAACAGTAACGTATGAAATACAGGCTGTCAAGGGCAAGCTTTACTGTTTTTATTTTGTGCTTACAACAAACACTTATGCATGTTGGTACATTGCGCTTGAAGAAAAATGATGTTGTTTGGGTGCATACATAAAAGTAAAACAAAAATAAAAAAGAGAGAGAGAGCTATTTCAAGAAGATGCTGTTTGATCAGTGTTTTAATGTCAATCTTTACTTTTGGGTTTTAGCGTATCAACATGTCTGCTGCCAACTGTTTCCTGTCTGAAGACCAGCTTCTGTGCGGCATCTGTCTGGATGTGTTCACCGATCCGGTCACGCTACCATGTGGGCACAACTTCTGCCAAAAGTGCATCAAGCAGCACTGGGACAGCAACAGCAAGTGTGAGTGCCCAACATGTAAATACCCTTTCTACAAAAAGCTTGATCTGCGAGTCAATAATTTCATTTCTGAGATGGCAGCGCAGTTCAGCAGATCTAGAAGCGACAGCTCAGATCAGCAACTCGCAAAACCAGGAGAAGTTCCCTGTGACATCTGCACTGAAACCAAATGGAAAGCGGTGAAGTCCTGCCTGGTGTGTCTGGCCTCGTATTGTGACAACCACCTGCAGTCCCATCTGACGGCTCCCTGCCTGAAAAGACACCAGCTGACGGATCCTGTGGAGAATCTGGAAGGTAGGATGTGTAAAATACACGAAAAACCTCTGGAGCTCTTCTGCAAGACCGACCAGATCTGTGTGTGCATGCTGTGCCCGGTTCTAGACCACAAATCACATGAAGTCATTCCTCTGAAAGAACAATTTGAGAGAAAGAAGGCCGACCTGGGGAAGACTGAGGCTAGAATTCACCGGAAGATCCAAGAGAGAAGGCTGAAGATCGAAGAGTTCAAGAACTTGTCGAATGTCAACAAGGAATCCGGAGAGAGAGAAAAGGCGGACGGTGTTCAGGTCTTCAATGCATTGATTCAGTCTTTGGAAATATCTAAAGCCGAGCTCATCGAGGAGATCGAAGCCAAGCAGATAGAGACGGAGAAGAAAGCCAAAGCATTCATTGGAGAACTGGAGCAGGAGATCTCAGAGTTGATCAGAGAGCGAGCTGAGGTGGAGCAGCTCTCACGCTCCAAAGACTACGTCCACGTCCTGCAAAGCTTCGCCTCGTTGAAAGCTTCGGCGCTCTCAAAGGACTGGACAGAAGTCAGCATCGATCCACCGTCTCATGAAGGGACTCTGAGGAATGCTTTGGATCAACTGGACGAGACTTTGGGCAAAGAGATGGACAAGGCGCTCCAAATAGCCGAGCTAAATCGGGTCCAGAAGTGTGCGGTGGACATGGTTTTGGATCCTGATTCGGCTCATCATGCTCTCATGATATCTGCCGATGGGAAACAAGTTCATCATGCCGCCGTGAACAAGAAACTCTCAGACACTCCCAAGAGATTCAACCCGAGTTGTTGTGTCTTAGGGAGAGAGGGTTTCTCCTCTGGGAAGTTTTACTTTGAGACCGTGGTCAGAGAGAAGACCAGATGGACTGTAGGAGTCGCCAAGGAGTCCATCAAGAGGAAGGGAATCATCCCGCTGAGCCCAGAGAACGGCCATTGGACCATTTGGTTGAAAAATGGAGATGAATACGCCGCTCTTGTTGGCTCGCCTCTCAAACTCTCTCTTGATTCAAAGCCTCAGAAGGTGGGAGTGTTTGTGGATTACGACGAGGGTCTAGTCTCCTTTTATAATGTGGATACTGCAGATCTACTCTACTCCTTTGCCGGCTGCTCTTTTGCTGAGAGAATCTACCCATTCTTCAGTCCTGGGCTCAATGACGACGGCATCAACTCAGTCCCTCTGACCCTTTCTAGCGTGGGTCACTAAACATGAATCTGTGTTGGGGTTTTTACAAATGAAGGATCACATTTGCCTTGTAGGATGAAGTGTCTTTCTTAACGTGTTCAAAAAGGCCCACGTCAACAGGGATCCGCTTCTTGACTCACGTTAAAAACCATCCAAATAAAGCTCTGTAGGCGCTGATTTCTTTGCCTTCCTTGGCCGATTTATTTACTTCTATATATTTAAATAAACAAAATGATCAGTGTAACGTGAGGTCAAAGACTGCTCCGATTCCCCGTTCATTGCTGGAGACAATTTCCTTCTCACGCTCAGTCCCACCCCTTCCTTATATCACAGGTGTGGCTCGCAGTAAATCAAAGTTTTTCTCCGAATATTTAATTCGGTACTAATACTGGTACTAATAATGGAGGCGTGTGGCGCAGTGGATAGAGCCTTGGTGTTGGGATCAGGGGTCACAGGTTCAAACCCCACTGCAGTCAGCATGTCGTTGTGTCCCTGAGACACTTCACCACAAATTGCTCCTGTGGGGATTGCCCACAGTATTGAGTATGTAGGTCGCTTTGGATAAAAGTGTCGAACAAGTAACATAATAATAATAATAATATTTATATAGCGCCTTTCACGCCTTTTCCTGCTGTGACGACGTGTCAAAGTCTCCTCATTTAAAGAAGACCTAATAGTGTTTACTCGCACACTCACTCGCTTTATTTTCCATGTTATAGACAGTACTTTAGTGACGACAGAGATTCTTACCACTAATTGACTTTTCGCAAAAACAGCAACGTTCATTTTTCTTGGGTATCTTAAAGGGACCTTAACTTGCTTTTCGTTGTGCAGCCGTTTGTTACAGAATGGTCTTAAATGAATATTGACTCTGATTGGAGAGGTTGGTTTATTTAAGGTGACGGTTACTGTCATTTGAAGGTGTCAATCAACTGCTTGTTCTTTTGTAATCTGGACCGTCTGCATTGCTCAAAGCATCGTCACCTTCTGTTTATAATAACAGAAGGTGACCACACCTGCAAATCAATGCCAAGGCCAATTCTCTATGAAGTTGTTTGCATTCCTTAACTCCATTGTTTCTCTTTCCTCTTAATGTCATATCTTGTATTTTAGATAAGGCTCTTGCTGCTGCAGTTTGTACCAGAAGGAGAAACACATTCTAGGCAAGAATCCAGTCAAATGAGATGAGATACAAGCATTGATAACTTTGTTTTCATAACGTTTTAAAAGATGTAACAAGGGTACCTGTGTAAGGGTTCAACAGACGTCAGAGTTAAATGGTATTACCAGATTTAGAGCTACAGAATGTCAACTGTGGAAAGCAGATTATTGGTGCCAAATGAAGTTACCTCAAACGTAATATGGTCATAATATTAAACTAAAAAGATATCCACAGCGTCTAGACCAGGGGTGGGGAACCTCCGGCCTCCGGGCCGTATACGGCCCGCGAGACCATTTGGTACGGCCCTCGAGGTAATTTATAAACACACGCAAAAAATTAAAAAATTAAAGAAATCTAGACCGCAAAAAAAATTAAACAAGCAAGTGCCTGTTTTTCCTGGCCAA
>NW_011348121.1:0-2739 GCF_000735185.1 Notothenia coriiceps
CACAAGCCTAGAGCGCCCTCTGGTGGCTGTAGACGGTTCATGTCAGTCAGCATGAATTGACATTTAAAACATATATACGTCGCTCCTGACTATAAGTCGCAGGACCAGCCAAACTAGGAAAAAAAGTGCGACTTATAGTCCGGAAAATACGGTATATCAGTATGTAGTGTCTCTAATTTAAAGAGTCCTCTCCTGCTGATGTTCAGGTCAGTATGTAGTGTCTCTACTTTAAAGAGTCCTCTCCTGCTGATGTTCAGGTGTATATCAGTATGTAGTGTCTCTACTTTAAAGAGTCCTCTCCTGCTGATGTTCAGGTGTATATCAGTATGTAGTGTCTCTACTTTAAAGAGTCCTCTCCTGCTGATGTTCAGGTGTATATCAGTATGTAGTGTCTCTACTTTAAAGAGTCCTCTCCTGCTGATGTTCAGGTGTATATCAGTGTGTAGTGTCTCTACTTTAAAGAGTCCTCTCCTGCTGATGTTCAGGTGTATATCAGTATGTAGTGTCTCTACTTTAAAGAGTCCTCTGCTGCTGATGTTCAGGTGTATATCAGTATGTAGTGTCTCTACTTTAAAGAGTCCTCTCCTGGAGCGCACACAGGGATGTTAGCCTTAGCAGACCATTTACATGCATTAAAACCTATATTACACACTACAGAAAAGTAGTTTTTTCAAGCCGAGTAAGATTTCTATATGAAACATGTCCTTCCAGTTTGACCTGACACATACTGCTGCTTCTCCTTCAAACAGTAGCCCTCCAGCTCATTAGATAGCAGAAAGCCCATTAAAAACTGCTGGAACGTTACCATTAATGCAGAGATGTTCCCCCGAGGTGAAGGACGCACCGCAGCTGAATGAATATATGCACCATAATTATATACATGGATTATGTGAATTCCATTAAAATCATGGAAGATTAGATTGGTTGATTGGACAGTTAGAAGAGGGAAGGGAACCAAACCCGTAGGAAACGGCGTTTTCGGTTTCCTCTTTAGATTCGCATACAAAGACTGTTATTAATTGGACCTTATTTGTAGAGAAATTCTTGAAAAACGGTCGACAAAAGGCCTGTTTTATATCAATGGCTTTAATCGACGCAAAGATATTTCTCATGCCTCAGTATTCGGTCTACTTGTAAACCCAGAAATATTTAGTAACACAAAGGTTTTGTAAGAAATGCATCTTTAAGGGGAGCCTAGAAACTTTGGATGTTGACTTGCATAGGTTGTGCTAATTAGCATTCACTAGCACAACCACATGTATGGACAACTTTTCAACAACAACTTTTGGACACTATTGGAGTAGTTTCTTTTTTTTTAGCTTGCTAGATCTATTTTTAAAACGTTTAAGATCCAGGATGCAATGGAAAGCAAGCATGACTTAAATCCTGGGTTCTCAGGAGGTCAATGATTGCAGGTTTTATCCTTCTGCAGGGTGAAAGCCAGACATAACATCTACTGTTTGTTCTTCAGCTCATCCCTCAGGTGTTTGAGGAGTAAAGTTCAAAGCCTGGTCAAGATCTTCCACACCAAACTGGGAGAATCATGTGTTTGTGGAGCTGGCTTTGTGAACGGCAGGATAGGAACATATCTAAACGCGCTTCTCTCCAAATAAGCACGGATATTCAAGTTCTTGAATGTCGGAAATGACGCTAAAAATAGGCGGTAGACTCTCCTTACCAGTGGACGAAGACGCCTTTCTGTTTTTTAACTACGAAGTGTTACTTTGACGTGACAATGTGCGTTTTGAACCTCATAAATTCGAATTATCGTCCAAGTCCTGATTTCATTCATTAATGTAATCACTTAAACATTTGGCATAGCATCGCGCTGAAAAAAAGGGCAATAAAGATCCTTTGTGACCCTGGTTTCATGTTACCATCTCTGACGATTTCTCGTTTGTCCCAGCCGAGGTGGCCAAAAGAAGTTAACTTTTTCCCGAACAAATTGCCATCCATATGCAGGTTTTATATGTCGTATTGTAAATGTTAAAATACAATAATAATTGTGCAACTTATAGTCATTACATCTCACTGGAAAAGGGGCAACAGTTGACGTTTTGGCATTTGTCCCAATAATTAATGCAGATTTCCACTTAATAAGAAAGACAGATGTTAACAAATGTGAGGTTTTTTTCAGTGGTAAAGGGGCCTTCAAAAATCATTGTTTGCAGGCAGCATTAAGATTTCTCTTTGTTGTAATAAAGAGATCTAACAGCTACCGAAATGATCATTAAATAAACACCTCTCAAAAACACTACAGAAAATAACCTTCATTTTGTTGCAGGACTCTTTAGTCTCCCCATGTTCAGTCCGTCCTTCTAAAGGATATTTGTTGGTCTGCACTTTGCACCAGCTCTGTTTGGGATGGTCACAGGCCGGCTGGGCTCTCACATGTAGGTCAAACGGATTTGAACTTGTTCAGTTCAAACCGAGTACAAAGGAAGGCTCGCAGGCAGCTCATTTAAAAGAAAAAACCCTCTGTTCATGTGCTAATAACGTCCACACTTGGTGAAGGTTGTTGGGAAGGTGATTCCTTTGATGCTGAGAGTGACCATCCCATCAAAGAGAGGCCTGTTATGCAAATGCAGAGTTAAAAAAGGCCAGAATACATCCCAAAAGTGTGCTTTATTCCTGTTTATATCGTCACGGTTGGTTTGACAAATTTGACGACGCCAACAATAAAGCTGTGCAAGGATGTTGTATTTCTGTGTTGGGCCCTGAAGGCAGCATCTCCCTGGT
>NW_011348122.1:0-6212 GCF_000735185.1 Notothenia coriiceps
TCATTTTTATTTTACTCTCACTTCTCATTTTTATCCACATTTTTTTATTTTACTTTATTAATTTTTTGCCCTTTTTACTTTTTATTAATGAAAATATTTCTATTTATTATTCTATTGCAAATCTACTCCAACATCTTACTGTTTATAAATTATCTTAGTTAACTTAAATGTATTCTTATTTTTATAGAAATATTTTTTATTTATTTAATCGTATTATTTCACATTTGACTTTAGTATATATTTATGAAAAAATATATTCTTTATGCACATTTTTACTTCGACATCTTATGCTTTTATATAAATATTTAATACCGTCACAAAACCCAATTTTCACGAGTTCCCAATAACACTGAACACAAACACCTGCGTATATTTCCGTTGTTGTTTATTGGTCAGTATTTCTCACAGGCAATAATAATCATTGTCATAATAGTGCACTTTTCCTTTGTTGTAATTATACTACAGACATTTCTCTTCGTCGTCATCATTTCGCTGTTTTTCTCGACCCACCCTCCCCCCAACACACCTCCCTCAAATTTCATTTACATTTTTTTTCAACGCCACAAATTCCCCTTTCTACGGTGTGGAGTTTCAGGAGTTTGGGGGTTAAGGGTGGAGGATCAGGGTAGTACGGGTGTAAGGGGAATAATGGCAGGAGATTATAGTCGTACAATTGTAACTGCAAGAATAACGATGAGAGGAACGGTGACTACAGTGTCGATAAAAGATAGTGAACGCTACATAGATATGGATGGAATACAATGGAGACAAGCGTACAGTGTATACAAATGAATATAAATGTATACATCGTCTGCGTAGAGTATAAAACAAGGGGAAGGTTATATGAGGGGTGAGATATGTGCACATACAAAGAGGAGGAATGGGGATGGGTGGGGGGTGTAGAAAAGTGAATTGGGGGAGATAAAGGAGGGGGAGATTTATTTCAATAGAAGCCATGGGTGCAAAGAGTCCCGTACTGAGAGGATTTGGATGCAAAGTTTGCTTAAAATACAGCAAAATCCTGCAAAGATTCCTCTCTCTCATTCAACTAGCTTTGTCTTTCCCTAAAAGCCAATGACATAACTGTGTGTCATGTATGTGTGTAACTTTAAACCCCCTGAACTTAAAGATGTGAGGGGCCTCGCAGCTGCTGCTGGATTCTGCTAAAACGGGCCCACTGTAAACGCCAGGAAGGAAAAAGAAAGCCTCTGATTACATAATAAGGGGGGGGGGACGGGACATGTTCTGTGAAACCAGATGGAAGATTGTCCTGATGACACTGAACAAGACAGTAGTTTTCTCGTATGATTTAAACCTGGGAAGTTCTGTTTGCAGTTGGATGTTATTGAGTGTAAGCAAACAACTGCAAACCACACTTTCCAGTTCTTCCAATAGAAACTGGCTCTTAAATCTAAAAATAAAAGTAGTTTCAGTTGAGGGTGCAGAGTGTGAAGAGACCAGTGAAAGTCGACTACAAACGTGACGTGGTTTCAGTGGATCGTTGGTTGGCAACAATTCTTCAAAAGGGTGAATGAATTTGACAGGAAATGCAGTTACTGTTGTTGTTATCTAGCATTCAGCAAGTCTGCAGCCAGGCTAGCTCTGTGATGCTACTTTGAGCTACATGCTAACTGATGTACAGCTAAATATGGAGACTTTTCTTCCCTTTCTCTTCCGGCTTAACAGTATTTACTCTAGCTAGCTTTGCATTTTACTAAAAGTGGATGTAGGGAATGAATATGACCCAAAATGCAAGAGTCTGCAGACATGCTAGCTCTGGGAGGCTTTACTGTGAGCTGAATGCTAACTGATGTTGAGCAAAGAAGAACAAAAATATGGAGAATTTCCGTTGTTCCCTCCTCCTGATTAACGGTATTTACTCTAGCTAGCTTTGTATTTTACTAAAAGTGGATATGAGGTGAGTTTGTCTGTAATACAATAGACTAACAGTCTGCAGCGATGCTAGCTCTGAGAGGTTGTAATTTGAGCTAAATGCTAATTGATGGTTAGCAGGTGCCATGTTTGCCATGTGCTTGGTTTACCTCGTTAGCATGCTAACAGTTGATTAGCTCTAAACCCAAAGCAGAGCTCAGGATCAGGGAATGTTTTGCAGGTGTTTTAACATAAAGCAAAGTATTTGACCTGTTGATTTACAAGTCAGAGGATAACTATTTATTTATTTAGCATTCTGAAATATAAGGACATGCTAGCCCTGTGAGGCTTTACTTTGAGCTGAATGCTAACTGATGTTGAGCAAAGTGGAGCTAAAATATGGAGAATCTTCCGTTATTTTCTCCTCCTGTTTAACGGTATTTACTCTAACTAGCTTTGTATTTTATAAAAGGTGATCTTGTCGGTAATAATAGAGACTAACAGTCTGCAGCCATGCTAGCTCTTAGTTTACCTCGTTAGCATGCTAACAGTTGCCAGTTAGCTCTAAACCCGAAGCAGAGCTCAGGTTTAGGGAATGTTTTGCAGGGTTTTTACCGTAAAGCAAAGTATTTGATCTGTTGATTTAGCTGGAAAACAAGTCAGAGGATTTCTAAAGTGACTAGGGTTCATTCTCTGGGGATCATGAATTACAATATTTCAGTTTGCACCAACAACAAGCCATCATTAGCCAAGTTTACATCCAAAGTTATCCCAAATGTTGTTCAATCCACTTATGTAACGCGTTTAGCAGCTTAGCATCCTGCTCTCTTTCGCCCTGAACAAATAAAGGAGTGAATACATTTCCAGTGTTAAGACTCTTTTGTCCTCGAAGCTTATCTCTATCTGTCTGTGCATAACGTGTGAACATGGTGCCAAACCAACAGGTAAAAACACAGTGTAAAAATGCATGGTATTTTTGCAGCATTAATTGTCATAATAGAGAAAAAGGAGAGGAATTGTTTTTATGTTTTTTTCAGGGAAAGCTTGTTTCTCAAAAGAGACATTTCCCGTTCTTAACCCATCTCCTGTTTTTCCATTCATGAAACACTTTCATGACAAACACAAATACACGACAAACAAATAAATAAATAGATAAATAAATACACTTTCAATAAATATATGTGGAACAAAAATAAGTTAACACTTTCAAAAGAGTTTTTCACATTCACATTGTTGGTGCCGCCCTCATAAACAATCAAAACAGAACGACAGGTGCAGAAGTAGAAAAACAAGGTATGGAAAATATAAAATAAAACAAGATTAACTTCATTCTTTATGTGTGGCTTCACTTTTCCTCGTCCAGGCAGATTGTGTGCAGTGTTTCTATAGCAAGTCTCAGCTATTTCCTTTCCCTTCTTGTAAAAAGTCCATCCTTTGTTCGTTTCTCCGTCGAAGAAGACTTTATTTGGGGCTTTGGCGTCGCCCTGCATCCTTTTGCATCTATTGTCAAACTAAAAGGAACTGAGCTTCGGTTGCCTAACTGAGGCTCTAAAGCCAGTTTCACCTTTTTTATTCTAATTTCACTTTCCTATCATGTTGTACTTTCAAGGACTCCTCAGGAAAGATTTGGACTTAATTCAATACAATATTCACATGCTAATTTGTACATTGAAAGAGTTATTAGTCACTGTAATGCACCCTCCTATACATACTGGTTGTTCAGTAGTTCCTTGTGACTCCACCGTGAGAGATAGAAGACAAAATCCCCATCACAAAAATGCTTCCTTAAACTAATCTGAAGCTAACTTGAAGATTTAGTCATGTGAGACAACCCAAATCAGTGTCTTTCTCCTGGCAATCATGAATTGTTTACATAATATAATACAGATTATAAATTAGCCTTGTAGTTCTCGTCAACTTCATAAAAAGAACTACAAAAATGTCCACAGGTTGCTGGCAAAGAGGCCGCATAACAGCAATAGCAACCAGTTAGCTCTGGATTAAAGCACTGATGCTAATGCTAATATTTTTGCTAATTTAAAAGCAGCTATGATAGGCTTACACTATTATTTTGTATCTGGTGTACGTTTGTTAACAAACCATACAAATGTGACAGGCAAAAGTAGTTAAATTAGTCTTTTTAAAGTATGTGACTAGAAGGCTAGTTTTGGGTTAGCCATCTCAACAAACCACAACACTAATGCTAACATTATGTTTAACATCTAATATTTTCAGCAACTTTTAAAACTATCAGTCCATATGTTCAGTTAGAAGTAAAAGTATTGTCTAATAATTTTGTTATCAATATCAATTGTGCCAGCTAAAATGACAGCTTTAGGTAGCTAACTTGTTAGGCTAACAGTAGCTCAATGAGTTGGCAGAAAACTCAAGCTAACTCCTTTTAGTAACAGTAACTTTTAAAAGGGTCTTAAATATGAGTGTGATAGCTATCATGTATATTATATTATGCCTTAGATGCAGAATGAAAAGTGAGCCTGTTGAGAAATCCAAATAAGCCTATTAATGGTTGCTAAGCTATGCTTTGAGAACTGCTTTTCGAGGCAGGGTTTAACTAATGTAAGTTAGGCTAACTCTGACCGCTAACGCCTCTTTTAGCTTCTGCTAACATTAGAATGGAGAGACGTAAAAGCTCAATGCTATTATGCTAACAGTACAACAGTAATGTTAGCACAATAGTACTGTTAGAGTACAAAGTATGCACAACACTTCAGCTTTTTGAGGAATCCAAAGTTAGCTAGTTTGGTTTCTAAGCTTCACTTGAACAATGTACGCTTTGGCTAACGTTAGCATTCAGACTGTGGACTTTGTATCCCATATCTCAAGGTAGAGTCGCACTTGGGAGGAATTACAGGAGAAACAACGGCTTCGTAAATGAATATTGTATTTATAAAGACTTGGAAAACCTTCCTCAACAAACAGACCCAGCTTTCAGTGCCATTTCTACGTTAGCTTAAATTCATGCGGCTACTTTTTCCCTTCCTTTGCTACCAAATGAATACATCTTGCTAGCTACTCTCTGTTTAGTCTCCATCTATCTATCCCTCTCTACTCCTCTGGTGTGAATTTTCACTTGTGAGACATTCTAACTGTGGTGTGACGACTAGTGTCCTCTAAATCTAACTAGCTATCCACTTTTTCTCCTCCGTTAAAGGCAATACGGTATCATAGCTTTATCAGTGTAATTCAGAAATAACCGTGGGAAATGTATGCTTCTCAAACACTCAAGGAAAATCCGATGTTAAGCTAGCTAAAGGGCTACGTAGATCCATTCTGCGTCATTCTTGCCCTGCTCTCAGACTCCCTGATGGTTAAAGAACAGCATTATGTTTGCTAATTATCTTTAGAGAAATCCACTTTAACGATCAAGAATATCCCTGTAACTCTTTCTCGTAAGACATCCTTATTTTGCTTGAGAACACACATTTGTCTTCATTTAGAAAGTGAGGAGAGCGGGTTTCCTGTCTCCACACGAGGAGGTGTTGATGATCCAGGTGTCAGAAAATAATAAAAGACGTTTGAGTGACGGATGGAGGTTTCCTGGTGGATTTGAACCACGTGTGGTGAGTGCAGCTTTGTGAGAAGGTTGTGTGCTTTTTGGATTTGTTGAGCGGATGAACAATGTTTTTCCATGGCTGTCATCTTTTCCTGTATAGAGTGGTGCAGGAATGAGTCCTAAACCCCGGGAATGAGTCAGCATTTCATCACCTGGTCTGGAGGTCAATGGTTTCTGAATGTGTTTTTGGTTGTTGTTGCTATCAAGTGTCTGATACGACTAAACAACTAAACAAAGTCATGTGACCGTGCTGTAGTTCCTTTATAGCCCAACATTAGCCACCTTTAGCTTAGCGACGGTGACGTGAAGTCATGTGACCGTGCTGTAGTTCCTTTATAGCCCAACATTAGCTGCCTTTGGCTTAGCGGTGGTGACGTGAAGTCATGTGACCGTGCTGTAGTTCCTTTATAGCCCAACATTAGCCTCCTTTGTCTTAGCGACGGTGACGTGAAGTCATGTGACCGTGCTGTAGTTCCTTTATAGCCCAAGATTAGCCACCTTTAGCTTAGCGGTGGTGACGTGAAGTCATGTGACCGTGCTGTAGTTTCTTTATAGCCCAACATTAGTTTTTTACTTCAGAAATCATAAAGTGGTGTTAATATGTGGAGATTATCCTGCTGAACTAAACGTGTAAGTATCATAAACGTTAAGAATATTTTCTGTAATAACCCAAAATCACATGGAGAAATCCCATTGGACCAGGGAGATGCTGCCTTCAGGGACCAACACAGAAATACAACATTACTGCACCACTCTATTTCTCTTG
>NW_011348123.1:0-1181 GCF_000735185.1 Notothenia coriiceps
CTGGTCACCGAGCTAATGAAAGATATGTGGTGGGGGGGGATAATGCTATTGTCTGTCAAATCTGCTTATGGATCAGGGGGGGGACGGCAGGGATATGGCTGTTGTGTGTGTGTGTGTGGACGGGCAGTGGATCATCTGCTGTGGATCACTTCTTAATCCAATCACAGTGAGCGGATCACAGGAAGCCGATTCCCCGTAAAGTCTCCGACTGGCCGAGTGAAACCTGGATCCGTCTGTCAGAGATCCGACGGCTGCAAATTCAACGGGACGCCTCATCAGAGGGGCTCATTGTGCCTATTTATGGACGACTGTGATGATGACAGAGCGGCTCCGAAGCATTTCACACTCAAGCAAACGTCCATTAAAGGACAATTACAGCATTCCACTTTTAATGTTATTTCTGACAGTCCCCATGCTCGCGACATGATTACAGATATTTTTGCATCGCTTTAGCCAAACCCCTCAGGCTCGTTCAGTCCAATTCAGCTGCAGAGAAAATAACCGAATGTTTCTAATTCAGTTAGTATAAAGGAAATCCCTGAGCGTGGAGGAGAGGGAAATCAGGATGCAAAGGAAAGGGAAAGGTTTGTGTCTCCTTTCTGTTTTGGAGAAAACATCAAATATGTGATAATGTGATGAAATTCAAAATAAATCTATGCAGTGATGGAAACACAGAAGGAATGGAAATGTTTCATTTCACAGGTAATGGCTTGTGTACACTGCCTGAAATGTCTCAACATGAACAATGCCGGTGTTTTAGACTATTATCTACAAATAGCCTCCATTTTCTATAACTTCCCAGCATTTCCCAAATAACTCCGTCAGCTTTTAAATGTCCTCCCTTACAGGCAGCGATTGGTTCATTTCTGGATCCCATTTCACCCAATATGCAACATCAGATCATTTTCGTCGCGCCTATTTAAACACGAATCACCATCCAAACAATTGTGACCCGTGCACAAGCATATGAGAAAACTGCAGGATTTTCCATGCAATTTGCAAATGACAACCGTCCGCGTAACGTGACGCTCGTACCAAATACTTTCTGTAAAACAGCCTGCAGAGGAGCTTCTCTCAGAGAGATAATCCATCACTGGGAACATCGTGTCCACTGGTATTATTCTCAAACTGACACTATATTCTCATAATAATGCAGTTGTAAGTGCAGATTTAAGCACTTT
>NW_011348124.1:0-11981 GCF_000735185.1 Notothenia coriiceps
TTCACGATAGAGCATGCTCGTGAACTGTCAACGGGGGGGTGGGGCGGTGTTATGCCGTGTGTGCATGCACCTCGCGGGACGCGCACACCGTAAAGCAAAACCTCCCAGACATGTATTGATCTGTACGGCAAAGTACGGTTTGGAAACTATATCATTTCCTTTTGGAGGGCATGCATAACACGGCATAACACCAGAGCCTGGCTGCGGGGAAACGTTGGCGCTGTTCCGAGTTTGTTCTAATCTGTCAAAATGACAGACTGCTTTCAGATTTTTCCGTCATTGTTAAATAAAATATTCGGTTAACGCGACCACTGGTGTCCCAGCAACATCAGTACCAAGCGAGAGAGTTTTTTCCAGAGCAGGGGATATTTTAAATGCCCAAACATCCCAGCTTATAAATACCTGGAAATGTGGACATTCTCATATTCCTAAAAACCTGTCTGATAATGCTGAGTGAGTGACTAGTGAGTTTGAGTTGAGTTACTTGAAAAACTAAAGTGAAACTTGATTTATTTTATTGCAGGGTCTGATTATTAAATGTCCTTGTTTATTTGTGAGATGCAGTGGCATAAAGAAAATGCTTACTTTGTTTGGTAGTAATAGTAGGTACAAAAACACTGGTTTTCTTGTTCCAGTCTGTTACTGTCACTTTGTTTTTGACACTTTAAAATACTGCTATCCTACAAAAATGCTGTAAAAATCCGATTTATTATGTAATAAAAAATATTTTCCGAGTAAAAACATTTTTTATTGAAAAAAGAATATTTATGAATTCTTTTTTCCTTCCCTTTATTATTCAATATCGCGATAAATACCGTACCGTGGACTTGTTATCGCGATATTATCGTACCGTGAGTTTTTGCTATCGTTACATCCCTACATAATACTATTTTAAGCATCTTAAAAATATAGATGATCGGATTTACTCAGTTTTATATCATTCAGAAAATAATATATTTGGAGATAAGGCTGATGGAACTAGACATTTTATGACATCACCTTGGACATTGGGAGATGCCCTTGGAGTTGGGCATTTTTCACTGTTTACAGACATTTTATAGGGCAACGATTTATTTTCAGAAAATAATGAGCAGTCCTATCTAGCATTAGCCAACATGAGCAAGTGGAGTGGGGCTGTAGCTCTTTGAAGGTGGTTCTCATCCATGATGTGTTCATGCTTGACACACTGTAGCACATGAAGCAGATCCAGCTTGGATAAAAACATTTTAATTAATTTGTGTGCAGGCAATACTTTCCTTTCCTAATCATAGTCTATGGCCTACACCCACTTTCTTTAGTGCATACACTATTTACACTCATTTGTCATCCATACATTCTTCTTTTATTTTAGACTAAATCTTTTTCAGCTATAGTTTTTTATTTATTAAACATTTCTACTCAAATGATTGTATTTATTTACATTATATTTTGCCAAGGATGCAATATCAATAAACAAAATGAAGTAAATATGAAATGTATCCACCATTGAATCTGTTTTTAACACAGACCTTAACTGCAGTGACTCCTTCTCCAACACTGTCCACCACCCCGGCCACGTCCGTCCCCGGTGTGTAGGGCAGGGGGGGCTTACGGGGGTATGTCCCTGCCCGGATGTAGGTTTCCACAGGGTTCACTCCACAGGCGTGGACACGGATCAACACCTGCAGCAGAGAGACAGTGAGGAGAGACACAACAGCTGAAAACATGTGACAGATCTTAGACATACATACACTATATAGACAAAATAATTGGGCCACCCACACATTACAACTACAGGAGCTTTTATGACATCCTATTCCACATTCTTACGCATTAATATGAAGTTGGTCCCCCCTTTGCACCTATAACAGCTTCCACTCTTCTGTGAAGGCTTTCTACAAGATGTTTGAGTGTGTCTATGGGAATTTTTGCCCATTCATCCAGAAGAGCATTTTTGAGGTCAGACACTGATGTTGGAAGTGAGGGCCAGGCTCTCCGTTCTAGTTCATCCCAAAGGTATTCAATGGGGTGGGGGTCAGGGCTCTGTGCGGGCCAGTCAAGTTCTTCCACACCAAACTCATCCAACCATGCCTTTATGGACCTTGCTTTGTGGGGCACAGTCATGCTGGAACAGAAAAGGTCCTTCCCCAAACTTTGCCCACAAAGT
This sequence comes from Notothenia coriiceps, assembly GCF_000735185.1. Taxonomy (NCBI): domain Eukaryota; kingdom Metazoa; phylum Chordata; class Actinopteri; order Perciformes; family Nototheniidae; genus Notothenia; species Notothenia coriiceps. The sequence continues at coordinate 2,147 of NW_011348124.1, forward strand.
TGGAAGCATAGAATTTAGGGATGCTCCGATCGATCGGTCGCCGATCGTTATCGGCCGATATTCCCTCTCGGCCGATCGATCGGTGCTTTCTATAAAGGCCGATCAGGAGAGCCGATCACAAGGACGTAAAATACATGAACACTTTTTCTCTGTGTTGCGGCAAAACAAGGCTCCGCCAAAATTGCTTCAACCGGTTCTGGCATATGTTTTATTCTTCACTGTCGGGTCAGCTCATTAACTGGGTGGGTCAGTGAGCTGCGAATGAAGATACTGACAGGCTGACCAGTAATTCAATTGAATGTAATAATTATTATGTTGTTTGCTGTTTGTGGAAAGCGCATCAATGTATTGAAAATTAATCTGAACTTTCCATCCATTACGATTATAACTGAAGCAATATACAAAAATAAGCCCGCATTTAACTGAGTTTTAAACCATCAACTTTAAATGGAAGATCCCATAGCCGCCCACCCACGCCTAGTGATCGGATTGGCGATCGGTAATCAAGCCGATAACTGATTCCGTGATCGGCCCCAAAAACCCTGAATCGGAGCAATCCCCTAATAGAATTGTCCAAAATGACTTGGTAAGATGAAGCATTAAGAATACCGGCTTCACTGGAGCTAAGGGGTTGCAGTCAGCAGAGCTTTGCCCACTTACGCACTATCCTAATTACCAGTACCATGGTGAATTCAGTGAGCTCTTTAGAAAGACCCATTTTTCGCAAAAATGTTCTGTAAAGGCAGAAGTCCCATGTTTTCCTGCGCCTGGCCGCCGAGCGTGTATCATTACCCTCTCAATCGTCTGGGCCGCTAAGAAAGGAGCCCTCGCCAGTGCAGCAGCCAGCCCAACAATTGCTGACTGTTGGCTATCTGTAAACTATTGCGCCGAAACGTAATTTCAGCCCATCAGCCGTCGTCAAGATCTGTTTGGTCCATAGGGCGGCCAATTTCAGCGCCCAAATGCAAGTCTGTGAGTTTGTTTGGACTCGTATCCAAGGTGACGCTACAGTAACTTGATGAGGAATGGCCTGCGTCTTGCAGGTGGGACTCCCGGGGTGCTAGTGGGATTGAACGGAGCTTTGTGATTAACATGTGCATGCTTATGTGTTGTAAGGGCAATGCCTGTAAGTCACAAATGTGACGCAATATGTGTGGCTGGACCTGTATTTTAACCAAAGAAAGGAGTGAGAAGAGGGTCGAGTTTGTGATTTCTTGTTTCTGCTTTGTGGTGACTAATCTTCCCCAACCTCTCAAAGACTTTGAGGGTTGGGCAAAGACACACACAAACACACACACACACAACCACACACACACCACACACACACACACACCACCACACACACACCACACACACACACACACACACACAACACACACACACACACACACACACACACACCACCAACACACACACACACACACACACACACACACACACACACACACACCACACACCAACACACACACACACACACACTTTTATTTGGTTCCACAAAAATTATATTATCATAAGAAGGGAATCAATATATATCGGGGCTAGCAGCACAAAGAAACACTTAGGGGAACCACATAAGCATTTCCTTTCTCCACACGGCTAAGCGCAGCTTTTCAAGGGAACACATAGCATCTCTTCTCCACCACAGCTAAGCTGCCATAATAGCTGAAAACAGAGCAATATTTGGCAATTTGTTTGCTTTTCTCTTTGACAAGTTCGCAGCATTCCTCAGCCAATCAAATAGTGCATTTATATACAGCACCAAGACTCCGAATATGAGTATGCATATATCTAACACTTGTTACCCAAAGCTGGTATCACATCGAGCAGTGGTTGGTATTTGATATACTGTGTCCTGGAAAGCCCTGGTCCATGTACAGGGTCAAAGGCCAGCCTACTTTCTAATATTTAGCAACATCCCTGTGGTTGGTGTCAACAAAACAACAATCAGGTGTAATTTGGGATGTTACAAAAAGACATTCATTTGTAAACAACCAAACCATTTCTTGTAACAACTTTAGCGTGTTCGTACAATGCTGCCGGGCTAAATGGTAAGATGTTGTACTGCATCAGACAACAATGTCCACAAACGCGCATGATGGGCTAATGTACAGGCGTAAGCAGGGCGTTTGTATGCAATTACTTCGCATTTGCTTAATGGGTGCAGATGGATTTCTAGGCGTTGTTGTGAAATCCTGTGGTTTAACAGAATGGAGTGTGAATGTGACGGTACGCAGGTGGACAAGATTGTACTTAGTGGGTAATACCTGCAGTCTTGCTTTGATTGGTAAATGTCAGACATCCTCACCAACAGCAGCGTTTCTATAGCAGCTGAGTGTGACGAACCTTGAGTGGTCAGCAATCCCAAACAGGCTAGCTTTTCCCTGTAGTCTGAGTTCCACACCAGTGCTGCTTGATCTTCCTGACTGCTTCATGCCTCCCACATGGGAGAAAGATGATGCCCGCCGTGTGGAGTGTGTATTGAGGCCCACACCCACTTCTTGACCAGCTGGAACAGTTTTTGTTTGTCTTTCTCTCAAGTGCCTTGGAGAAAGGGATCCAAATTGTACTTGGCAAGGGATGTTTGAATTTTAGCCAAAAGCCACCTCTCTCAACAGCCCTGGAACTTCATGAGGAGGAGGGGCAAGTCAAATCAGGTGGAGATGATGGAGAACGCTGTAGTGAGGCTTCCTCCGACCTTGCTCCCCCCACTCGCCAGCAAATGTTAAAACCTGTGGCCAAAGGTATGGACCTAGGTCTCATTACGGGAATACACCTTAAATGGGTTTGGCCCATTAGACAAGAAAAAGGAGGGGTGCTTGTCGTCTTGGCCTTTATACTAGCGGTGCCTCCACCTGCGGCGCTCACGCCACTCTACTTGCTTCACCGCTCCAGCCCTGACCATCTGAGGAAACTCAATGCAGTGCGTGCCAGCAGGTCAATAATCGATGAAATCTCGTTCCGTGATGACACTGTTACTCGTCGCGTATCACCTGACAGGAATTCGGGGATTTGACATGCAAAGGAGCCGCAATGGTAAATCCACTTCATCCATTGGTTGGTGCTAAGGATGAAAGGTTTCACGGCCACTCCAGGGAACCGGCCAGTTTTTTATTTCCCACCCATTTCCAGTGCAATCGGCATTCTGGTNGAACTAAGGAAAAACATCCCATAGCATTATCCCTCCTCCACCAAACTTTACAGTTGGCACAATGCAGTCAGGCAGGTATCTTTCAAACCCAGACAGACCCAGATAGAGAAGCGTGATTGGTCACTCCACAGAACACGTTTCCACTGCTCCAGAGTCCAGTGGTGCTTTACACCCCTCCATCCAACGCTTGGCATTGTTCTTGGTGATGTAAGGCTTGCATGCAGCTGCTCGGCCATGAAAACCCATGCCATGAAGCTCCCGGCGCACAGTTTTGGTGCTGATATTAGTATATATATTAATGCCAGACCTGATTTGGAATTCTGCAGTTCTTGAGTCAGCAGAGCTTTGGCCACTTTTACGCACTATGCGCCTCAGCACTCGATCCCGCTCTGTAACTTGACATGGTCTGCGACTTCGTGGCTGAGTTGCTGTGGTTCCTAAACGTTTCCACTTTGCAATAATACCACTTATCGCGCAGTGATGGACTCGGACTCTTACTCAGACTCGCTCATTCACGATCGGACTTGGACCTGTACTCAAACAAGTTTTGTCTCAAGTCCGGATGGACTCAGCCCCAGGCTTGTGCAGCCCTGAGGCGAGTCCTCTTACCGTGTGCCCCCGCTATTCTCGGTCAAAAAATACAGACACAACCCCCCCCGCATCGTGCAGTTTGCTTTGACAGAAAGAGGAGGCAAAATGCTCTCTCTGTGAAAGGACGAGTGAAAAAGAGACAGGGGCAACATCATCTTTCATGAGCAAAAGTTCTGTTACATTCTTTACTATCGGTATCTAGGCTCCTAAACCAAAGTTCTGACGCGACTCGTTGTGAGCCGGTAACCAGCTGTCTGGGCTATTATTTATCACGGAAGAAAAGATGAACGGGTCGTTCGGGTGCCGTTGGAAGCCTGTAACAGTTCAGTTTCAAATTGAAAATTGCACTATGCTGTGCCACTGCTAACATTATTTGAATGTTGACGTTCTCAACAATGCATATGAAGAAATGAAACAAACAAGTTGAATTTGATCCTGAAGAATGATTACCCTCATTTATTTATGTTTATGACCCATCCCTAATCAAATTAAAGTCATTCAGTACAGTGATGGTTTAGTTAGGTCAGTGTTAATATCAATGTTGGAACCACTAAATAAACTGAAGAAAACCTGAAATGGTGACAGCGGGTCATTGTGTTTGATGTAGACCGTTTTTATTTGTGAAACAGCTCTTTGAACTCGACCCAACTTTAATAATAATAAGCCTTATATTCGTATAGCACCTTTCTTACAATAATTGCAGCCCAAAGTGCTTCAAACCAGATATATAGAAGGAATAAAAGCAATGCAGAAAATAAAAGGATAAAAGCAATGTAGATAGAAAATATTGATAAGAACCAAACCAACAGCTACATTTAAACAAATATATCCACTCACATGTTAATTAATACATAATGACTCGGACTCGTGGACAGGTAACGATGACTCAGTCTTCTTGGGTGACTCAGACTTGGACTCTGACTCGAAAATTGGTGATTTGACTACAACACTGGTACATAAGTAACATTTTGAGGTACTTGTACTTTACTTGACTACATCCATTTAATGCTAATTTACACATCTAATTCACTACGTTTTGGAGGGAAATATTGTTCTTTTTACTTACATTTGTTTGACAATATAAGTTACTTTGCAGATTCAAATAATCAATACATAAATCTAATCACTATTCTAAATTAAGATATCTGGCAATATGGAAATAGGCAACGTTAGCTTCACTTTTACTAGCTGTAAAATTAAAGTGATATACACAATATAATTATAGACCAGCAATAATATGTATATTATTTCCATACTTTAATTTGTAGTACTTTTCATACAAGTATATTTGTATGCTAATACTTTTGTACTTTTACTTAAGAAATACCCTGCGCACAAATCTTACTTAACTGTGCAATTAACTGTTACTACTATTTGAGTATTTCTTCCACCACTGGTCCTCATTATGAGCACTTACTTCAATGATACAATCACTAAAAATATACAAAAAGTAGTTTATTACTTTCCAAAAATGCAAAAAGTGTGCAAAGATATGTTGGTCAGTAGTTACATTCATGGAAATGAATAAAGAGACATTTGATGGCAACAGATTTTTTAAGCACGTTGGAGTAATCATCTTAAGTGGAGGAAGACACAGATGGAGACATTGTCAGCTGTGTTTTCTGACAGTAACTGACACCACTATCATGTGGAATCTACTGCTGGACCTCCCCAGCTGTGATCTGAGCTGAATGGGGGTGAAGTGCTGCTGTCTCATGCTGGCCCTGCTGGGAGCGGACCACAGTTCTGCTGTGTGATGCTTCAGTTGTGCTGGGAGGCCTGCTGCATGATGACTGAACAGAGACTCAACATCTGCAGGTACTCATCCGCACCGTCCGACAGGCACTTACTCACAACCTGAACAAAAAAGGGAACACAAGCACAAATAGAAAGTTTCAATATCAGTCACACTGACACATATTGTGAAATGCGGACATTCCAATCATAGCTTTGTTTTTGTTCTCCAAATATTAAGTAAACATTTTGTTTTGACATTTTGAGCTGAGTCTGTAGGGAGTTGGCTAGGAAAAGAAGGTTTGACGGTTCAAGTCCTGATCGGAACAAGAAACAAAGGGTAGCTGGAGAGGTGTGTTTGCTCCTGGGCACTGCTGAGATGACCATGAGCAAGGCACCGAACCTCTTCCAGAACACTGGCAGCCCCTTCGATCTGCGATCTCTCCATCAGCGCATGTCTGCAGTCTTTGTTGTGCATGTGAGCGTGTATTTTGGGCCTTTACTGAATTTCCCCGCTGGGATTAGTAAAGGTCTTAATCTTAACCTGGAGCTCCATCAGATCACTTACCGCCATCTTGTCTGTTATGACTGACTTCTGCTTGTCACTCAGGTCGTGCTCTATGACAGCCTCATGGAGCTGACCCAGGATCTGTGTGGCTGCGTAGCCTTCATCCACCATGTTCTGACGGAGGAGACATTAGTTTAGATTATTTGTTTAGTTGTCAGGGACCATGTACATTAAACACGTGAGGATATGACATATTGTTTTTTTAGTGTTAACAGTTAGGATACAATAACAATAAATGAGACCCCCTACCCTGACTGCGACCTCTAGTTTCTCAAAAGTTCCTGAGAGGCATATCTGGAGCAAGCCGTCAATCATCTTGGGAGGGACGACCTGGAGTAAATAACAACAGAGTGAGCATTAAGGGGTTTGATATGTCCACAAAATAAATACCGTAATTTTCGGACTATAAGGCGCACCTGAATATAAGCCGCAGCAGCTAAATTGAATGATGTGTACATATATAAGCCGCACTGGACTATAAGCCGCAGGTGTTTTAATGTTTAATTACCATATGTAAGGGTTCGTGCACAGAGGGGATTGTCGGGAAAGAGATGGCTGTTTGAGGAAACTCCCATTTATTAACATTTCAACAAACAAGTTGCATATTTGCATAACGTATTCAAGTGTTAGCATTTAGTGCAATAGTAGCTACAGAACATGTACTGTGCTGTGTAAACTGTACTGTATCACATAGCGTTTCAGACACACAAACTTTTCAACTTTCAAACTTAAACGGTGCGCTCCCAGCGCACGTTTAACACCTTTGCACAAACTGTCTCGCTCTCGTAACGTCTGTCTGTCTTGCTCTCGTTCTGTCTCTCGTACCACTCTCGGTTCCACTTTTACTTTTGCGCGCTACCTGTCTCACTCTTTTCCGGACTCCAGCTTTTCCTGCTGGAGCCCGCCGCTTAAAGTTTGGGGTCCGCGGACCGGCCATAGAGCCCGTAGAGTTAAAGGTGGTGGCCGTTAGCTGTAAAAATCCATAGATTAGCCGCACCGTTATATAAGCCGCAGCGTCGAAAAATGGGAAAAAAGGCGCGGCTTATAGTCCGAAAATTACGGTAACATTATTCCATTCTCTTTTCAGTGGCAAGGAGTGGGCTCATTCCTGGCAGCCGAAGAATTCTCCGGGATAATGCATAAAAATAAAATCTGTTATTTGAACACCAGTTTTGTTTTTGCACGTTTGTTCTCTTGTTTATATGCTCCATTTGAGTCATATTTAATATGTTTCTATTAGAAATAAGATGAAAACCTCCACCAAATGCATTTGACTTTTTAGAAATTACAGTTGAAATACTACATGATTTCATTGTCAGTGATAGGAACACCATAACCTATTTTAAGCATATTCATGTGTGGAAATCTGGTACTTTGCCATCCACTGCCTTATCTAATTTGTTTAACTTCCGAAGTATAACGCTTTGGAGGTAGGCTTGCATATAAAAGCGTCTTTGGGTTTCAGAAAAGCGCTCTAAAAATAAAATGTATTATTATTTATATCATTTAATTATAGGGCCTAATTAAAATGATCCTGATCTGGATCACTGGTTTTGCTACTACATTTGAAAGCTTTTGGGGACAAATGCTTGAGATATTAAAATGGTAGTGAGTTACTTTGAATTTTCTTTTTCACTTATTGAAAACCACAACTCGAGTATCAGGATGGTCTTTATCTGGAAAGTTATCCACATCTCATCACCACGTTGTCACGGCGACCCTTTGTCACGTCACAGATACGGTACCCGAACTCAGATCGCCCACCCAAACGATACTGCCCGTTGGCTAAGGAGGCAAAAGTGCAAATTTGTATTTTATATTTTTTTAAACACAGGGTTTTGGTTTCGGATCGCGCCCGATTGACGGATTCTGAAAGGGAATGGAGCCTATACGGCCCGTCAACGCAAGACAAAGTCGAACGAGTCCACGCACACACGCCGAAGAAACTACAAATATGTCAGCTCTGTGTACTTCGTGGTACACGATTGTTGGGCGCCGTATCTAATGGGGCAATTGTTGTTTGTAGCTTTGTCGTCTCACTGCTCATATCATTCAATGGGTTTAACTTTCTATTCTTCTTGCTGTTTTTGTATGTTTTGAGCTGAGGCGGTGACCACTCAACTACAATGTTGATGAAATGAATGAAATTTGGTGATGATTCATGGTTTTGTGTTAATGTAATAGCAGTTAAACAAGGGACGGTCAAATTTGCCCGCGAACACCAAAGTATAAGGTAGGGGGAAACGATTACAATTAGGCAGGGTTTTAATGTAAACCATTGCTTATGACATTGATGGTAATTTTTAAATCAAAAAAACATATCGCCCCCTAAAATGTGGAAAGCTCTGGATGCCATACAAAATGAATCAGTTCGCTATTTTTTTAGGGCCACATAACTTTGGCACCTCAGACACCTAACGTGTTATACAAAACACGAACAAATTCAATGGTGAAACTATCCAACCATGCATGAATGACAAACATTTCCACTAGACGATGAAGCTGCGTGTAAGCCAACAAAAAACTTTATTCTGGGTTCCATCAGTAACCCACGCCCACTCTCGTCCACCTGGGCAGCTGAACAGACAGATTGACACATCCGCCAGTTCCCACCTGGTACAGACAGGACGCTCCTTCTCCAACAGACTGGCTGGCGCCCGCTGTCACAGGAACCGATACAGGGAAAACATTCCCTGCCCACTGCCATAATCTGTGTAACACAACACGTTCTCACTTCCCAACCGGTCACATGTTGTACGAACGGTCACTCCTTTGCAGTAATAATATACTAATATCTGCGGCTGACTTTGCCTATATTTGCCTCGAATCGTATAGTTGGTATAGTACACGCATAAACGGTGCAGCAGCTGATTAGAAGTAGGACACTAGTTGTTAAAGCAGCGTATCTGGTGACGTGGGACAACAGGGTCGCCGGTGACAACGTTGTGCCTCTGGGTTTCTTGGATTCTCTTTGTTGGTTGCACTGTGAGATAGTGAGACATGAAGTCGTTCTACCAGACCCGGTGTCCTGATCATAATACAGCGCTACCCCACTCCACTTGGGCGCTCTTAAAAAAACGCTTCCACACCTCTCCGTGGCAGGGTCCTGTTCTTGAATACCTGGTCCTGTGTTGTTCATATTTTCGTAATGGATAAGAATGAGAGTATTGGGTTCGTGAAAGGAATTTATACGGTGAATGTCCTCATAATCTTAACACACGTCTTTTGTTCAGGACTGTCGTACGCATAAACTTGATGTTTATTTCTTCTAGTCCCACGTTCTTTCATTCAGCTCATTCACCTGCTCATTGGCAGTCTTTGGTTCGCGCGCCACACAAAAGACTGTGCATTGTCAAGCACACTGTAGTGAAACACCGGCGAGTGATCCAGATCAGGGTTCATTTTAATTAGGCCTAGTAATTAAATGAGTATAATAATAATACATTTAGATTTTTAGAGCGCTTTTCTCGAAAGCCAAAGACGCGCTCTATATGCAACGTCCTTAACTTCGCATCCTGTTTAGCACGCGCATTTGTTGTTTCGGTAATCTGTTTTCCCACTAACACATATTCGTGGTTGGTCAGATTATGGTTTGTGATAATCTTCAACTCACATGGTGATTGTAAAGAGCGTAGGTATAGATTGACAGCGCTGCTGTGTTGGGAGCCTGAGATCTGAGGGGTTTTTCAGAAAGAAGCTGCTTGCTCTAGTTGTTTTTGGTGTGTTTCTATCTAAATGGCAGAAATACATTGGGGATGTTTCAACAACAGGTCATCGATAATATTGTTGCTCTT
>NW_011348124.1:12026-15497 GCF_000735185.1 Notothenia coriiceps
TAGAGCCCGTAGCGTTAAAGGTGGTGGCCGTTAGCTGTAAAAATCCATAGATTAGCCGCACCGTTATATAAGCCGCAGCGTCGAAAAATGGGAAAAAAGGCGCGGCTTATAGTCCGAAAATTACGGTAAATCCTCAGTTCTTTGAGGCTCACCCCAGCTATTTCAATGATGGCGCTCTCTGTGATCTCCCTGTCCATGTTGAGGCGTGCCGCACTCTGCAGGAAGGTGATGGCTTTCCGCAGATCCCCCTCAGACACCGTCACTAACGCTGCTATACTCTGGAGAACAGAAAGCGTGAGATGTTGGTTACACCAGCTGTAGATCACTTCCTGAGGCCCACAGTGATATGCAGGAGGTGCTGTGGAGCAGCATTGCTTCAAATAGAAATGTATCAGTTCCAACAGACATATGTTCAGCGGTTGGAGAAAAAGGTAAGTTGTAGAAAAGGATACACTTTAAAACACATTAAGGCTGCAATTTACAATTATTTGTTATGGATTAATCCATCAAATATTTTTTCGATGATTCTAATAATCTCAGTTTGTTTTGATTAATTTATTGATTTTCTCAAAGTCAATTTATCCTTTGGGTAGCTTAAAAATAATGAATAACCATAACTTCTATCATTTATCTTTCAATAATGAATTCAAGTATTATAATAAAACTATATTGCTGTATATGATAGCAACATTCTGCAATACAATACTGTAATAGGATAACATTAGATGGATGGTCTATTGTATTTTTGTATAAACCATTTTTTAAACGAAAACGGCATTGTTTATATTATTGATGCATTGATTTAAATAATTACAACAGAAAGCAGACAGCTTTTGTCAATAAATAATTTTAAAACAATTTTGGAGAAACTAAAAAAATATGAAATTCTAAATCATTTGTACTTGATGTTGCATAGTCATCAGTCAGAGCCCGCATGTCCCAGAGGATGTTGTAGCTATTAAAAAAACATGTTTTGGCATAAGAGCTGAATAGATCAGACAATAGAACCGGTATTCAGGAAGTTACGGGGCATTCTGTAGAGAAATCTGCATCTCTGAATACATTTATTATGTTTACTGGCAGATCAAGACTATGGTGAACCCGTCAAATCATAAATCGATGTTGAATCAATTTACAGCATGACGTTAACAGAAATCTGTTTATAGGTGTATAAGACTGTAAGACTAAACAATGTTTAACAACTAGTTGTGAGGAAAAGTATTATATTTTACAATATCCATGCAACAATTGACTAAAATTATAGAAGTAGGTAAGGAAAACGTGATGGTCATGGTTAAAAGGTTAAACATCTAAGTAAAGCTAAATATACCCCAACAGTGATGATTTGCAATGTACTAGATGGCCTATTTCAGCCCGTTTATCAGGGGCGTAACATGTATACTGGCTAGGGGTGTAACGGTATCCGTATTCGTTCACGGCTCGGTCCATGCAGTCACACGACAAATACGCCTTTTTTTTTATGAGTGGGAAAAAAGTCTGTCACTTAAGGCAGTATCCACTGCACTATATATAATCCAGGGGCGGTATTGCGCCTAAAAGCTGTTTGCCAGCCGCCCTTAAACAACAAATGAAGAACAAGAAGAAAACTAAATACAAGAAGAAGAAAAGTTAGTATGTCGATTTTAGATAACACACAGGAGCTAGAACCCACCTGCTTCTTTTAAATCAGCTGTGTGGGAACATTTCGGGTTCCCTGTGGACTAAAACAACGAGTGGTGGATCGGACGAGGAAGGTGTGTCGGCGTGGTTAGACAGCGGTGCGGTATGCTAATGGTAACACACGCCAAACATGCTAAATCATATCAGAAGGCATCACCCAGATTTGCCAATCACTGGAGCCCACAGCTTAACCCCGCTGTTTTTAAGAAGCCAATAGGCGTGAAAGCCGAGAGACCAAAATAAATAACGGAAGCTTTTGGCATATATATTTCAATTTCTATGCGCCCTTGAAACACTTTTCTTATTATTTATTTTGTAATATTTTCAAGACATTCTTTTTTGTTTTACAGCTTGATGAAACCTTTTTGTTTGACATCAGCCATTATAGATAATACGGCCACCTGAGTGTGTGTGTGTTACTGTTTGTGGTTTGTTTTCACTGTGTAATAAAGTGAATTATTCAAAATGTTAGAGTTCCTTATTTTTATACTGAAACTTGCACTACTGTTCAAAAATAAATAACAACAAACCTGGAATTATGCATTTGGGACTTTTTATGTTGCTTTTTCTTGTTGTACCGAACCCGTACCGAACCGTGAACCCCAAACCGAGGTACGTACCGAACCGTGAATTCTGTGAACCGTTACACCCCTAATACTGGACATTACAATCCTGCCATACTTCTAATTTAACAGATGAAGGACAAAACCCACCGTTCAAAGCTAAAATATACGATCTTTAAGTTTTAAAGTTCTGTCTTTGCAAACAAGTATAGGTAAACAACCCCTCTATTATTGTTCACCCTCTTTTTTAGGCAATTTCATTTTTATTTTATTTTTAAATCAAAGCAATAGTTGAGTACTGAGTCAGCTGTTATCCTTTACCTCTTTGCTGTATTTAAGGCTCTCCTTCTCACAGATATCCAGCAGCCGCTCTTCTTGGATCTGATTGGACAGAGGTTTGAAGCGAAACTTGGAACATCTGGAGGTAAGGGGCTCGATGATCCTATAAAACACACAGACCGGAGCAGGGTCAGGATCAGTCACAGAGAGAGGGAGTGTGTGTGCGCTCAGGGATGGACAGATGACCTGCTGATGTAGTTGCAGATGAGGCAGAAGCGGGTGGTGCGGGACTCCTTCTCCATGGTGCGCCTCAGAGCCGCCTGGGCCGGCCCCGTCATGGAGTCCGCCTCGTCCAGGATGATGATCTTGAAAGGAGGACACGGCTTCCCACTGCAAACACAGCAAAACACAGTGACTCAACGTTTAATTAATCAATTAGAATGAACTAGGCTTGGGCGGTATGACGGTATTACGGTATACCAGGTTATTTCGAAATACCGTCGGTATGATTTTCAATACCGTGACGTCACAGACTGTGCGCCAAATCACAGATGCGTTTCATTCTATTACACTGAAACGGAGTTTTGACAGGGACGACATTGGTTGTAATGCACAGCACGCGCCAGCAGAGGGCAGGGGAGGGCAGTCCGTCTTTCCCGCTCTCAGAGCTCAGCACAGAGCTGAGCTGAGCAAGATGGCGGCAGCATTTGCCGGCCCCGAACTCGGACAACTAGTAAAAAAGAAAAATGCCTCTGCGCCTGTTTGGGACTATTTTGGGTTTACTCGTCGCCAGTGACTTCATCCAGCACAACGAGAGACAGAGGCACTTCTTTGGGAATGTTTAAGACGGGGTGAGTGAGTGTTGACATTTTTTAATCCTATGCAACTGGTTGATGGTTTTGTAGTCGAGGTCGGACGGTTTTAAAAACGAAAGCATTTACGTGCTAAA
>NW_011348125.1:0-4276 GCF_000735185.1 Notothenia coriiceps
TGGACTATGGTGATCTGATGTATATGAATGCACCTGCCAATTGCCTGGTCAAGTTAGATGCTGCGTATCACAGTGCTCTAAGATTTGTGACAAATTGTAAAGCATTAACACATCACTGTACCCTGTATGCAAGGGCTGGTTTGCTTTCATTAACTGTACGGAGGCTCAGTCACTAGTACATTTTTTTATACAAAGCCATGTTAGGGAAACTTCCATCTTATATCTGCTCCCCGATCTCACGGAAAATTGTAAGTGGCTACTGCCTGAGATCAAATGCTGTGGTTTTATTAAATGTGCCAACTGCTAGGACTGTCTTAGGGAAGACAGCTTTTAGATGCGCAGCTCCTCTGTCTTGGAATAGTCTGCAAAAGGAATGGAAGCTGAGCAATCTGGTGCCACTAAATGTTTTTAAAGCTCGGTTGGATGCTACTCAATCGGAAGCTATTGGTACCTGTTTCTGTGGATAATTATGTAAATGATGCTGTAATGATGTCCTTTTTGTTCTGTCTATGTTTCTATGTTTCATGTGGAACTACTTGAGCAGGTCTCCCTTGAAAAAGAGATCAATGATCTCAATGGGATTCATCTGATTAAATAAAGGCTTGAAATGTCCTGATTTCAATGGGGAGCTCATTCCACCATTTTGGAGCCAGGATAGCAAACCCACGTGTTTTTGCTGATGGGAACTTGGGTCCCCCTTGCAGCGAGGGTGCAGCAAGCTGTTTGGCTGATGCAGAGCAAAGTGCACGCACTTTGGTGTACAGTTTAACCATGTCCTGGATGAAGGAAGGGCCAGATCCATTCGCAGCATGGTACGCAAGTACCATTGTCTTGAAGTGGATTCTAGCAGTTACCGGAAGCCAGTGAAGGGAGCGGAGGAGCGAAGTGGTGTGGGAGAATTTAGGAAGGTTGAAGACCAGATGAGCCGCTGCACTCTGGATGAGCTGCAGAGGTCGGATGGCACATGCAGGTAGACCAACATTTTTACAGTAGGCCTGCCTATGGTCGTGAGTTGTATGCATGTCCCTTTGGATAAAAGGGTCAGCCTGAATAACATAACATGTGATAAAAGGAATGATACTGTATGCATCATTGGAGCCATAATGAGTTTTATATCAATTTCATTTTTGAAAAATCTAACAAAAATTGTGGGAATTCATTCATTCAAAATGTTGGAAATATGTTAATTAATTGTTCTCGACACATCCAGTTTAGATACCACTTCCCTTTTGACAATCAGCTGATTGAGACAGTTATTGTCTCAGATTGTGAATAAGTCATGTTTTCAAAGGGGCCCTATTTCTGCTCATGTTCAGGTTCATATTAGTATTCTTGCCTCTACTGGGACATGTCTCCCTGCTTTAATGTTCAGAGGTCTTTATTCTTCTCATACTGCCTGTGCTGCAGCACCTCTTTTCACCCTCTGTCTGAAACCAGAGCCCAGTCTGCTCTGATTGGTAAGTTTGTTCATCCCTGCTGTGATTGGTCAACCGCCCACACTCAGAGTGTGTGGGAGAGAAACTCACTCTGGAGGGACTTTAGGATTTTAACCTTTGCAGACCGTTGACATGCACAAAAACCTATAGAACATCTGGTAACAATTATTTATTTGTATGCAAAAATAAGAAAAATGTAACAAGATAGAGTCTTAAGGAGAAAAGAAAATAGGAGAAACAAAACAAAGAAAAGACTGAAATCTTCGAGATGCGTGAGTGCGGCCACCCAGACATTTAGTTTCCAAAGTTTGGAAAAAAACAATTGCGCTGGAAAATTTGCTCTCATACCCATAAAAGTTAACGGGCCGCATTCAAATCTGTGGCAACCTTGATAGGGACAGAGCCCCAGTACATACGCCGAGAAAAGTTAAAGGTCGGAATTATTTTGAGAACGTACCGTTATCAGCCGAGGCTTCGCTGCTGTACCCGTCATAGTCCGCCGTGAGCGCGCTGTACTTGTGCCGGCTCTCCCAGGTGAACCCTCCGCTGTTTTTGGTGTTAGCGGCCTTGGCTCCTCCCCGCAGGCCCTTGGAGCGGCTGACGGCCTCCTGGTACTGACCCATCACTTCATCCTCGCTTTCTGATGACGAGCCCTGCAGGTTGGCATCAGTGTAGGCCTTGTCTGTTTAGGGTAAAGGCAGACGTCCCTGTTACTGTGGGACATGTTAAGACCAGAGAAGACCACTGGCAGCCTCTGCTGGCCTCCAGCCTGTACTTCACCGGGACCCTGATCAACTGCTTAGTAAACCATGGACAGAAAAAGTACTTTTCCAGTGTCAGAATAGAGTTCTCTAGATTCAACAGTGTAGAATCCACATGAAAGGGCCCTGTATTAAATGCTGTTAAGTGTTTTTAAATACCTGTATATCTTTTCCTAAAGATAAATAGAGCCAAGGACGGATATTTTTTGTTGACTCGTGCTCACACTCGCTCTCAACACTCGCTCTCGCACTCAAAAATAAAACTTTATAATAACTTAATAATAAACATATTATTGTCATCTCAATCTGAAGCCCCAGGCTCCTCCAACAGTGCAACATACACATATGTATAAATTAAATAGAAATAGTGCAAGAAGAAACAGAAATAAATTAGTATAAGATAATGGTGAAAGTGACACAATGGTGTGGATGATGTTGAAATAAGTAAACAATTTGCATGTAAAATAGAGTAAGATTAAATATAAAAAGAATGTTGAACATTGAAATAAAGAAAATGCTGAGTATTGTAATTATATATGAATACATTGTAGACAGACTTTTGTCGATTTGTCTTTGATTTGAGCTTTTTGTTATATTTAAATTTAATTAACTTTTTATAGTTTTGTTGTTGTTTGTAACTCAATTCCTCTAAAGTATATATACACTACATAAAATGGTCTCCATATTTAAGATATACATCAACAACACGTGTGTTTATATGTTTTTCTTAACTATATTGTATAAATATTTCTTGGTGAAACTAAAAGGAAATCCAAACGAGCTACAGAGTTGATTGATAGGATTAAAGTGATTGACCGATTACATTCAATATCGCCTTCGGAGAATATTTACAAGGAGAGAATTTCGCTTCTGACAGAATTTGATTCTCTGTCCAATGGGGACGCTGTAGATCTTCACTTAAAATCACGCTTTCATTTCTACGAACATGCATGGGAGCGTGCCAGCAAGCTTTTGTGCCATCAACTTAAACAGTCACCAACAGCAGGTTTTATATCTGCAATAAAAGATGAGGAAGGTAATATTGTTACAGACCCAAAAAATGACTATAAAATTCTAACCAAGGTCCTAGCAGGGAGGCTTGAGAAAAGTATGCCTACCGTAAATTGATACATCCAGATCAAACTGGTTTCATTATGGGTAGACAACTATTAAGCAGCCTCCGCCGTGTGTTCAATGTTATACCAGCCCAACAATGCCGAACCAGAGCTTATTATATCCTTGGATGCACAAAAGGCGTTTGAAAGGATTGAATACCTGTTCACTGCGCTCAAGAAGTTCGGCTTCGGCCCTACTTTTTGTTGGTTGATCAAGATCCTTTATACAGCGCCTAAAGCTTCAATTCAAACTAATAAGATAATATCTCATTATTTCCCACTTTTTCGTGGGACACACACGACAGGGTTGTCCACTGAGCCTCCAGATATTCGATATTGCTATAGAGCCCCTGGTAACACTGTTAAGAGAGACCGCTAGTCTAATTGGAGTGCAAAGGGGGGGGAGAATTGCATAAATTGTCGCTCTATGCGGATGATCTTCTTCTTTTTCTTTTGGATCCCCATGCTACTATACCTATTGCCTTGGAACTTATCGCCGAGTTTGGCCGGATGACAGGCTATAAATTAAACCTGAATAAAAGTGTTCTATTCCCCATAAATGATAAAGCATGTCAAATGTCATTTCAGAACTTCCCTTTCTCTGTTTGTAAGGACAGCTTTACATACCTAGGTGTATGTGTCACTTACAAATACAAAGATCTGACGGACAATCATTTGAAAACAGTGCTTGGTAAGGCTAAACTGGACATGGAGAGATGGTCGACCCTCCCCCTGTCACTAGCTGGCAGGGTTAATTCTGTTAAAATGACGATCATGCCCAGGGCCCAGGGCCCAGGAGTTCAAAAGTTTTCATCTCAATCAGATCCGGTCAGATTTTGAAATCCCATTTTTTGCTCTGGTAATCCACTGGAAATTCACCCCTCTGGTGGGATCAGGATAATCCAGTTGTTTGGGATCAAACTGATCCCAATCCTGTGTTGTCGGTTTGAACTACCCATTTTGA
>NW_011348126.1:0-7649 GCF_000735185.1 Notothenia coriiceps
GGTGTAATGTATGCCTTGGATAACACCAACAAATCATACAATGGTCTACATGTGAATTGTGCTGAACACTACTGACTAACTTTGGGTAAAGAGCACTTGACTTTGACTCACTAACAGGAATTTTTACAAAAGATCTTGCACTAAATGTCAATGCTAATCAATGTCTGCCTTTCTTCCTGTTAGAGTCTGGTTGATAACCATGAAGAAGGACCATTCGTGCTGCAGTTGGACTGCGAGGAGCTGCGCTTCAGAACAGGAAACAAAACCTTCCGCTTCCCTCTGAAGCCCGGAAAGTAGATACATGAAAACCTTGAAGTCCTAAGATTGATAGCTATTTTCTTCTGACACACTAGAGAGCTGGAACACTCAAACCCTCTTAGTATTGACACTGCTGGCAGATATGTGGCAGGTCCAAACAACGACAATCAAGGCTCCCTAGAGGGGTGCAGTGATGTTTTTTTGTAGGCTCCACATATTTACACCACTTCAAGCATAAATTAAATCTGCAGAAGTAAAAAGCTATAGTGAGGCTATAAAGGAGTTACATCACCGTCGCGTGAGTTCACGTCACCATCGCTAAGCTCTAGGCGGCCTATGTTCAGCATAATGACAGTCAGTTGTCTTTTTTTAGTCTGTTTTTATGAAGTTTTGGACATTCAGGAAGTGTAATTATTATTATTATTAAAATGTAAAAATCTCAGCTTGTTAACCACAGACCTTTTTCAGGCATCTCACCAAAAACACGTTCAAAGAAACATTGAGTTTGAGACAAGGAAACTTTAAGTGCTAAAATCCGTACTCATTTACGGGTTTTGAGACTCATCTCTGCACCATTCTATGGCATAAGAATATGCATTGTTTTAAAAAGATGTTTATACATAAAGTTGCTACTGGTTTCTACTTCTTTGCACATGGGATGCTAATGCTAGGAGATGTGATAAGTATGGAAGCCCGTTTGCGCCACAGAAAAGAAAAAAACGTATCCAGTAAGTAATAATTATGAGATAGTAAGCCGAAATAATTAGATGGTGAGTCATAATTTGTGGTGCAAACAGGCTTCCATAGATCAGGGTCCAGAAAGGTGAATGTCACTGAAAATTTTTTTTTGCCGAGAATCATGACGCATGTGTGAGAAGCCTCACATTCAAAGGGTGGAAAGCCACAATGAAGGGAAGTTGTGGACTTTATCAGTATTGAAACCTCAATAGTGGTTCCCAAACAGACATGAACACATGAAGGGAAAAAGTCGTCACTAAATAAAGCTAAAATGACAATTCTATCCGACTACTGTCCTAGAGCACTAAAAGAAAAGTCAAGCTGATATTTGAAATGTTTTACTATATAGAAGGCAACAAAAGTTTGACACATTTATGAGAGTTCATAGCAGAGTATCAGTGGTGTGGCCCTCAGGGGCCCGCATGGCACAGAACAATCACTGGGGCCAGAGAGACTGACTGCTGGTCCACAAGGACAAAACTCTGCACTGGAACTTTTAAAAGAGAAAAATTACAAATGATGAACAGAATATGTCCCTTATTTGTGCCTGTGTAAATCCAGTCCGTGGAGGCACAACATATGTACAGAACCACTTAAAATATACTGTACAGAACATGGAAAGTTAAGAGAAGGAGCTTAATAAAGCAGGTTAAAGCATGCACAAATTGCAACACACTGACTCCAACAAATAGCCTCTCCCTACCTCTCTGTTTTTGGTCATTTAGAAATCAGGAGCAGAATTTGAAATGAATGTATTTGTTTAAACTCTTAAAAAAATCATCAATAGCCCAGGATTTGATCCGATCTCGATTCTTTTTGATTATCTTCGCCTGTACGGTCTAATTAAAGGCAAAAAAAGCAAAAAATCTTCAACAAAAAATATATATTCATTTTTAAATACTCAATAAAAGTAGCTGGTTTTTAATTAAGACTGTGAGATGCGATTGAAGGCTCATAGAAAAGCCAGTAAGTGGACTTTAAAGTGAAAAACTGTTTAACCATGCTATTTGACCTTTGAGTGGCTTCAACCAGACTGAAACCAACTTCCATATCCCAGAAGTGGATCCAGTCCTTCAGCACACGACTCATTTAATCAGCAAACGTCTACTAAAAGCACTGAAACGTAATGTAAGAGAAAGAGCTTAATAAAGCAGGTTAAAGTATGCACAAATTGTAACACACTGACTCCAACAAATAGCCTCTCACTGAAACGTGACTTAGAACTATAGAAAAGCTGTATATGCTTTACAGTTGAGCCTTACAATACATTAAGAGTCAGAAATCTCTTTCACAACATGAATAAATCATCTGACTTTGATTAATAACCTAAGAAAGTGGCACATACAGTATATCCCTGGTTGACTTGTACATACACGTCCTATTGTAGATTTAGTAGGTAAAATCTTGGGTTTAAAAGCTTATTACAATATAAAAGACATTGTATTTAGGATTACTCAAAAGTAAACAACCTGACATTAACATACATTGTATAATTAAAGCTACACTGACATAACTGAGACGTTGACCCTAATTAAATGTATTATCAACAAATGACACATAATTGTATTAGGTTATTTAAAAGCAATAATATTTAAGGTGGGGTAGGTAAGTTTGAGAAACTGGCCCGGCTGTGTATTTTCAAATTCTAGCGCACTCGAGCTGGTTTTTCCAAAATGACCTACTCCACCTTTAAGTTGAACCTAATATCAACTAACCTAATACAATTATTTGTAATTTGTTGACAATAAATTAGTGAGAGACGTGTCACTTCCTGCCAGCATTATGGGGAGAACAGCACATCCTTGATGTAAGCCACGGTGGTGAAGTTCAGCAGCATGTCCACGTGCTCGTTCCCGTCGAGCTCCTTCAACATCACGGGCTGTTTCTGCCCCCCCACCCAGCGGCCACACTGCGTGGCGCTCTGCAGGTTGACCGTCCCGTCCCCGTCGCTCATCACCACCGTGGGCTCCACGTCGGGGAACTTGTCGGTGTACTGGAAGCTGGCCTGTGTGGGGATGCCACTGCCGTACAGGCAGTGGACGGCCACCCCGGGGGGGCTGAGGTCGGCCACCAGTGGCTCTGTGTCCTGCCGCATCATCCAGCCATCCTCAAAGTCGATGTCCTTGTAGAGGCGCTGGTAGTCCAGCACGGTGTAGTTGGTGGTGGGGGTCTGCACCAACACCTGGTGATGGATGGAGAAACATAACTGTTGCTCAGTGCTTTTGCTCAGATTTTATATGTATGTATATTTATATAATTACCTCTATGATTTTGCCCTTGTGTTTTACTATGAATTGATAAAGGGGAAGCACTTGGATTACATTAAGAGGACATATCTAAGACCCCTTTATATATCACTGTCTTGGAATCAGCTTAATCTTACTCTAAATATTATATATTGTTGGGTTTTTTATACCCCATTAATATGATTTATTACGATTTATTTTTCACATAGAAAATAAATTATCTGGCTTTATAGCTAAGTGCTTCACTATATTCACCAGTAAGTTGCTAACTTCTGTGAGCTTTAATTATAAATAAAGCTTTGAAGTTTCCAATGCTATACTGAAAAACCGGAAAGCCAAGACAGGTGGCCAAAAACCCCACCTGATCTTTGGTCCAGGAGTGGGCGTAGGGCAGCAGCCAGGAGGTGGAGACAGCAGAACGTTGTTGGGAGCGAATCTTCAGCGGGCTGATCACCGGGATGCGGTTATTATCACCTGCAGGAACAGAGAAAAGAAACCAGTGACAGAGAAGTGAAACTGACCATAAAGGAGAGTTTTACTGTGTGGCTTCCTAAAAAAAATGTACCAACACACAGGAGCTGATGTAACTCTCCTTTAAGCAACAGGGTCCGACTATAAAGTAAACTTATAGAGGAACAACGGCTGTTTCCTAATCATTTGAAACAGCACTCATTAACTTCCAATGAGAAATATGTAAACGTTTGAGGGTCTTTACTGTCCAGTAATGATCGCATAACATAAGGTGTTAGATTAGATAAGACCCCAGGTAAGCAAAACAGTTTCCACAAAGCAGTTCTATTTCTTACCAGAGATGAGCACCCGGAGGGTCTTGGCCACCCCGGCCCACGGTGATCCCAGAGAGATGAATGCTTTGATGTATCGGTCCTTCCAGGCCTGTGGCTGCTGGTTGAGGAAGTACAGGGTGTACATGTTGCCCATGCTGTGAGCGATGAGCACCACGGGCCCTCCTGCCTTCTCCGCCATCTCTTCAATCATCTTCTGCAGCGCCAGGAAATACTCCTTATTTTCATCTGAGAAAGGACACACAACAAAGAAGATTAGTAAACAAAGTTCCCCCACTAGCTGTGGAAGTCCCGGTATTTTCATTTTTAGGTTGGAGCACCTCCAACACTTGTTTTATTACTTCCTGGTATGCAGATAAAGGGCTGCAACAAGAGTGTGACAGGTCAAATATTTGGCCCGATAGAGGAAATTCCATTCTGATTTCACTGCCTGAAACACCTCTCTCAAAATAAAAGGACAAAAGTCCATGAAGGTTTCTCTAATTTCCCCTCCTCGACTCCTCGGTCCTCCGGTAGTGACCCGGAAATGGATTTCAGCGTGCCATGTTGAAGGACATCTCATTTCTCTAAATGCACTTCGAGGATCGAGCATCGAGGAGGCTCTCTGGAGGAGCTATAAACGCGGATCCTGCGCGGATGTATTTCCGGCAACAGTGATGTTTCAAAGAGTCGTGACGCACGGCCGGACTTATCTCAGCCAATGACAGCTCTGCATGCATCCCCTGGATATTATTTTAGTAACTGCTTTAATCACGACGCGATGTTTCCAGAGAGAACAGCTGTGAGGTCCGTGCAGAAAGCAGAGCAGTGTGTAAAATATATATCACTCAGTATAACAGGCCTGCATTACTCTCTGTATTGTGTAAGGGGCTGAGAGGCAGGGTAGTGGGAGGCACCTACATTCCCAACAGGTGGCTCCACCCTCTTCCAATTAGCAAGAGCAGGTGTGGAGACCTCACACCTGGTGCTAATCACTCCCTCAAGGGAGACAAAGCACACAGAGTTGCTCAGTTGTGTGTGGCACATGGAGGCTCCCAGTGTAAGGAAACGTTTTGGAAAGCTGGTAAGTCGGTTAGCGGCCTCTTTTTGGATTTGAACACTGCACTACCTCTTTATCTGCCCAGTCCTGTTACAATTGGTATGTTATTGGTTTAGTTTAGTAGATATCTACAAACAAAGAGTAGATATTTTTCTAAAACAATTTAGTGCTTCACATAATAAAATACACAACGGCTGTAGCCTGATATTTTATATGCTTTAGTGGCTGTGTGTTTGTGCGAGCGTGCACAGACGGGTTTCAGTTGGTTTGGTGGCCCGTAATTTCAATTCCTCATTGTAGCGACCAGAGAGGGGGCTATATCCAGTGTCTGATAGTGTTACGTTATTATGAGAGTGCTCTCATACTTGTATGATTCTGAAATTGTATATTTATATAAATAAATGTGTGTGTGTGTGTGTATATATATGTCCGCATCTGTAGCCTGTTATTGTCTCATTATACCGCAAGACACAAGGATAGGAGTCGAGGAGGGGAATTAGAGAAATTAGAAACCTTCCGGCTGGACCAGTTGTTTTTGTTTGGTTTCCTCCTAATGTACAAAGACATTCACACTGACTTACAAAATTGAAAGATGTGAATGTTTCTTAAACCAATTAACATGCCTGCTAAATGATTTAAAGGTCACCTATCATGCTATTTTTAGGCAATAGCATAGGTCTCAGATATATAAAAACATGTCTATGAAGTCCTTTGCTCAAAATACCAAACGGATCACCCATGCCTCATATCCCCCTATTTCACTTCCTGTTTCAAAAGTGCTGATTTTGGGTATAAAGGTTAAAAAAAATAATCATGGATTATCAAGGATTATTTCTCAAACAGTATGGAGCTTTCTCTCTTGCCGGTTATACCACAAGGTGAGTTCCTTTTTATTTCCTGCTTCTTCACACACACAGGCCATTTCTCAATCGCGAGGATGCTTGCTTGGTAGCACATGTCTTCCGAGTCACTTGCTTCAGAAGCGAGGCAAGAATCCTTCCTGGCATTTGGAAAACGAAGAGTGGAACAGGCTAGCAAGTGTGCAGGTGTGCGTCATATCATATGAGAGGCCCCGCCTTACATTTTACGCCACAGATTTGGGGAAATTGGTCCGTGCGCAAAGCATTGTGGGGATTTTAAGGAGGCGAAGTCTACCCATGTGCAGCCTCGAAATTACCCCCAAACCAAGGACGCGGCCTCGGTGGAATTCCAAGTATGCTGGAGATTGGAACAGTCCTTCGGCGGCACTCGATGACGTAGTATCCTTGAAATAGTGGCTTGGAAGCCGGTTTCCTCGAGATTGAGAAACAGCCATGCTCTCCAGTACAGGTTAGCTCTGAGTGTTAGCAATGTAAACATACACCGACCATATTACGTCCAAAACAGTCTGGCATTGCTTCTGATAGCAACGTTTCTGATAGTGCTGTGGGTCTGCATTGCTGATATGACGTCATATCTTACGCAAATCTGGATCAGCTCCGTTGTACTCTCGTTTTTAGAGATTTGGGTACGGAGGAAAAGAGAGAGGGTTTTATTTTCTGACGCTGCGTGAGTTCCCTGGCACACCGGGGACACATTTATGCATAAAAGACATCAAAAAGTGTATTTTGCAAGATGGGTCCCCTTTTTAAAGTAGTGATTTTCGCCTCAATGCACAGAACACAACTTAAAGGGTAGGACAATATTGGAGTGCTTAATTTGAGAGATTAAAATAGAATAATTAATGCTCAAAACATATTTTTTGCATGATCCTATTTTTAAGTTTTGAGTATTCTGTCAAGCATTTGGTCCAGTTTTTTCTAGATGTTATGTGTCTGTCTGGGAAAAATATATATATATATTTAACTTAATACAAAAACATGCATGTGAAATATGGGACTAGCTATTATTTGTTAAACATACTTCTCCCACATTAAAAGAACGGCATGCCTCTCCGCAGCTGGCTCGTGATCTGCAGGGATAGTTTCATGCACCAAAATGTGCGAAAAGCAGACATATCAGAATGGTAAGCTTAGTTAGCATTTGTTATTTCTCCATGTAGTTTGTTAGCTTGTAACTAGCCTTAGTAGAAACAGCAGTAATGGTTGTTTAACATACAGTGGGGCAAAAAAGTATTTAGTCAGCCACCAATTGTGCAAGTTCTCCCACTTAAAAATATGAGAGAGGCCTGTAATTTTCATCCTAGGTATACCTCAACTATGAGAGACAAAATGAGAAAAAAAAATCCAGAAAATCACTGTCTGATTTTTAAAGAATTTATTTGCAAATGATGGTGGAAAATAAGTATTTGGTCAATAACAAAAGTTCATCTCAACACTTTGTTATATACCCTTTGTTGGCAATGACAGAGGTCAAACGTTTTCTGTAAGTCTTCACAAGGTTTTCACACACAGTTGCTGGTATTTTGGCCCAGTCCTCCATGCAGATCTCCTCTAGAGCAGTGATGTTTTGGGGCTGTCGCTGGGCAACATGGACTTTCAACTCCCTCCAAAGATTTTCTATGGGGTTGAGATCTGGAGACTGGCTAGGCCACTCCAGGACCTTGAAATGCTTCTTACGAAGCCA
>NW_011348127.1:0-1507 GCF_000735185.1 Notothenia coriiceps
AAATCAAGAGAAACTGGTTTGTCCTCTTTGCTATTGACAATGTCTCTCTCTCTCTCTCTCTCTCTCTCTCTCTCTCTCTCTCTCTCTTCTTCAATGTAAACACAATCTGTCACGCTGTCACGACGCCAGTTAAGACACATGGAGATGGACCTTTAAGTGAGCAGGAACATGTGGAGCAGTGATTGCTCTCAGCGTGACGACACAGTAAAGCGCTCGGTCACATATCGAGACTCGTGCTGTAACACCTCCTTCTTATGTAACATGTGAGGAAACTGTAATGAGGAGGTGTTGGCCTGCAGGGAGATCGTTTCTCCTGCTGTGATGATGTTAAAATAGCTTTGAAGATACTGCGTTTTAACATTAGACAGAAGTCTGCCATTTCTTTCCTGCATCTCCGAGGAACGCAGTGCACATGTGGGAGTGCATAAATAACTATAATTATTGCCGGTTTATTTTAAATAACCAGCTTTGTCTTGTAAGTAAATAGAAAAAGAGTTTGAAAAGCAACCCTGTCTCCCGAAGAGTCATGATTATACAATTCTGATACATTTTCCAATTCTGTTTCACATATAAAAAAAACACTTTGGTGAAAAGGTCAAGGAAAAGATTGTGGATTTGCTTAAATAATAATAATAATAAATTACACCTCCTTTCAATTTTTAAGAATGAAATACAAATCTTTCCCTCACCTTAAGTGGATACACATGTAAACGTTTATCTTGCTTTTGTTGCTACAGGCAGAATAGTAGAAAGTAGAAATCAATCACTCAGGGCAAACATTTGATTTGGCAATAAAATGATTAATGTTTTTAATTATCTTGAATTAAATGCCAACTAAGGTGGAATTTGATCATTTAAAAACAGCATAAATACTTCTGCAGAATAATTAAATATAAACTTAATTTCTAGCAAACATGTCTTACATTAATTTACTTATGTTTATAAGTAAGTAAATTAAATGAATTATGTTTATAAGTAAGTAGCCAAAGAACTTTCAGGCAGCTTTACGAGGGATACAAGATTTGAATTAGTAGTACAGTGTGAAAGGACTATTTATTTTGATACAAGTACAATTTTAATTGTAATAGTTCAGCTCATTCAGCGCTCTTTTATAAATGTATCTACTGGTTTGCTTCGGACATTTTAATTATTTACTGAATCTCAGTGGACTGGACTGTATAGCGGTGCAAAATGAGCATCGAGGTTAAAGCTTGGGGTTTTTCTAAGTGACCATTGCACAGCATTATAAATCAGCACTTATTGAGAACATTGGATTATTATTATGATGTTCTGTACTATGGTCTGTCCCACTGTGGGAGGATGTTTGACCCCGAGTCACTGCAAGCTGCTCCTGATTCAACAAGACACTGTGAGGCCATCTGTGTTGAGACTGCAGATCAGCAGGACTGTGTGTGTGTGTGTGTGTGTGTGTGTGTGTGTGTGTGTGTGTGTGTGTGTGTGTGTGTGTGTGTGTGTGTGTGTGTGTGTGTGTGTGTGTGTGTGTGTG